>NW_025753336.1:0-2500 GCF_021184085.1 Oncorhynchus gorbuscha
CCTTTAGGCCTCTCTTACACTGTCAGTCCCTTTAGGCCTCTCTTACTGTCAGTCCCCTTTAGGCCTCTCTTACACTATCCAGTCCCCCTTTAGGCCTCTCTTACACTGGGGGTCTTTAGGGATGTGGTCAGTCCCCTTTAGGCCTCTCTTCAGGGGGGTCAGGGGATGTGGTCACTGTCCCCATTTAGGCCTCTCTTCAGGGGGGTCTTTAGGGATCAGGCCTCTCTTCTGTCCAGTCCCAGTCCCCTTTAGGCCTTCTTCAGGGGGGTCAGGGATGTGGTCAGTCCCCTTTAGGCCTCTCTTCAGGGGGGTCAGGGATGCCTCTCTTGGTCAGTCCCCTTTAGGCTTCTCTCTTCAGGAGGGTCAGGATGTGGTCAGTCCCCTTTGGAGGCCTCTCTTTCAGGGGGTCAGGGATGTGGTCAGTCCCCTTTAGGCCTCTTCAGAAGGGTCAGGGATGTGGTCAGTCCCCTTTAGTGAGAGGCTTTGCCACCCAAGTGAACTGGGATGAGAAGTGGATTTTGTGTGTGTTTGTCCTGCCTCTGAAGGCATGTTCTGATAAGGGGCTCTCTAACGAGGATAACAGAGTCTCAGGAGTGGACTAGACTGATAGTAGATCACAGCCACACACACACACCCTCTTTCTCTCTGTCCAGCCCTCAGCTGCCAACCACACCTCCACTAACTCACCATCGCTCTGTCTCTCTCTCTCTCTCTCTCTCTCTCTCTCTCTCTCTCTCTCTCTCTCTCTCTCTCTCTCTCTCTCTCTCTCTCTGTCTCTCTGTCTCTCTGTCTCTCTGTCTCTCTGTCTCTCTGTCTCTCTGTCTCTCTGTCTCTGTCTCTCTCTCTCTCTCTCTCTCTCTCTCTCTCTCTCTCTCTCTCTGTCTCTCTCTGTCTCTCTCTTTCCCCCGCACTGCTCTCTCTCTTGCAGTGGCCTCCTGTCTCTCTCTCTCTGTCTCTCTCTCTCTCTCTCTCTCTCTGTCTCTCTCTCTCTCTCTCTCTCTGTCTCTCTGTCTCTCTCTCTCTCTCTCTCTCTCTCTCTCTCTCTCTCTCTCTGTCTCTGTCTCTCTCTCTCTCTGTCTCTGTCTCTCTCTCTGTCTCTTTCCCCGCACTGCTCTCTCCTCTCTTTCCCCCCACTGCTCTCTCTCTCTCTTTCCCCGCACTGCTCTCTCTCTCGCAGTGGCCTCCTGTCTGTCTGTCTCTCTGGCTCAGTCTGTATATTGCAGGGCCAGACCACACATCAATACAGATAGATTGTAATATGAGAGGCAATTACAATTATCTGTCACTCCTCTCCAGTCTGCTGTGTTTACTGTTTGTGCAGTCAATGGTGGGTGAAGCAGTTATAGGCCTACTGCACATTCCAACGTCAGGACGTGTCTCAGTCTTACCCCTGTGTAGGTTACCTCAGTGTTATAGGATTTACACGACCAACCAAAAGTTTGGACACACACTCATTCAAGGGTTTTTCTTTATTTTTTTAAAATGATTTTCTTCATTGTAGAATAATAGTGAAGACATCAAAATTATGTGGTAACCAATCACTCTCGGCATTCTCTCAACCAGCTTCATGAGGTATTCACCTGGAATGCATTTCAATTAGCAGTTGTGCTTTGTTAAAAATTCAGTTGTGGAATTTCTTTCCTTAATGCGTTTAAACTAATCAGTTGTGTTGTGACAAGGTAGGGGTGGTATACAGAAGAGAGTCCTATTTGGTAAAAGACCAAGTACATATTATGGCAAGAACAGCTCAAATAAGTATAGAGAAATGACAGTCCATCATTACTTTAACACATGAAGGGCTGTCAATGCTGAACATTTCAACAACTTTAAAGGTTTCTTCAAGTGCAGTCGCAAAAACCATCAAGTGATAAAACTAAGATGAAACTGGCTCTCATGAGGACCGCCACAGGAAAGGAAGACCCAGAGTTACCTCTGCTGCAGAGGATAAGTTCATTCGAGTTAACAGCCTCAGAAATTGCAGCCCAAATTAATTCTTCACAGAGTTCAAGTAACAGACACATCTCAACATCAGCGGTTCAGAGGAGACTGCGTGAATCAGGTCTTCATGGTTGAATTGCTGTAAAGAAACCACTACTAAAAGACAACGAGAAGAAGAAACTTGCTTGGGCCAAGAAACACGAGCAATGGACATTAGACAGGTAGAAATCTGTCCTTTTGGTCTGATGAGTCTAAATTTGAGATTTTGTGCGCTGTCAGTCCCCTTTAGGCCTCCGTGTCTTTGTGAGACGCAGAGTAGATGAACGGATGATCTCCGCATGTGTGGTTCCCACCATGAAGCATGGAGGAGGAGGTGTGATGGTGTTATGGTGCTTTGCTGGTGATGCTGTCTGTGGTTTATTTAGAATTCAAGGCACACTTAACCAGCATGGCTACCACAGCATCCTGCAGCGATACGCCATCCCATCTGGTTTGCTCTTAGTGGGACAATCATTTGTTTTTCAACAGGACAATGACCCAAAACCTCCAGGCTGTGTAAGGA
>NW_025753337.1:0-10899 GCF_021184085.1 Oncorhynchus gorbuscha
ATAAACATGATACTGTATGGTATCTTCTCTAGGAAGGAGGAGAACAAACATGATACTGTATGGTATCTTCTCTAGGAAGGAAGGAACAAACATGATACTGTATGGTATCTTCTCTAGGAAGGAAGGGGAACCTACATGATACTGTATGGTATCTTTTCTAGGAAGGAAGGGGAATAAACATGATACTGTATGGTATCTTCTCTAGGAAGGAAGGGGAATAAACATGATACTGTATGGTATCTTCTCTGGGAAGGAAGGGGAACCTACATGATACTGTATGGTATCTTCTCTAGGAAGGAAGGGGAATAAACATGATACTGTATGGTATCTTCTCTAGGAAGGAAGGGGAACCTACATGATACTGTATGGTATCTTCTCTAGGAAGGGGAACCTACATGATACTATATGGTATCTTCTCTGGGAAGGAAGGGGAACAAACATGATACTGTATGGTATCTTCTCTAGGAAGGAAGGGGAACCTACATGATACTGTATGGTATCTTCTCTAGGAAGGAAGGGGAACCTACATGATTCTGTATGGTATCTTCTCTGGGAAGGAAGGGGAACCTACATGATACTGTATGGTATCTTCTCTAGGAAGGAAGGAACAAACATGATACTGTATGGTATCTTCTCTAGGAAGGAAGGGGAACAAACATGATACTGTATGGTATCTTCTCTAGGAATGAAGGGGAATAAACATGATACTGTATGGTATCTTCTCTAGGAAGGAAGGGGAACCTACATGATACTGTATGGTATCTTCTCTAGGAAGGAAGGGGAATAAACATGATACTGTATGGTATCTTCTCTAGGAAGGAAGGGGAACCTACATGATACTGTATGGTATCTTCTCTAGGAAGGAAGGGGAATAAACATGATACTGTATGGTATCTTCTCTAGGAAGGAAGGGGAATAAACATGATACTGTATGGTATCTTCTCTAGGAAGGAAGGGGAACCTACATGATACTGTATGGTATCTTCTCTAGGAAGGAAGGGGAATAAACATAATACTGTATGGTATCTTCTCTAGGAAGGAAGGGGAACCTACATGATACTGTATGGTATCTTCTCTAGGAAGGAAGGGGAACCTACATGATACTGTATGGTATCTTCTCTAGGAAGGAAGGGGAACCTACATGATACTGTATGGTATCTTCTCTGGGAAGGAAGGGGCATAAACATGATACTGTATGGTATCTTCTCTAGGAAGGAAGGGGAATAAACATGATACTGTATGGTATCTTCTCTAGGAAGGAAGGGGAATAAACATGATACTGTATGGTATCTTCTCTAGGAAGGAAGGGGAACCTACATGATACTGTATGGTATCTTCTCTAGGAAGGAAGGGGAATAAACATGCTACTGTATGGTATCTTCTCTAGGAAGGAAGGGGAACCTACATGATACTGCATGGTATCTTCTCTAGGAAGGAAGGGGAACCTACATGATACTGTATGGTATCTTCTCTAGGAAGGAAGGGGAATAAACATGATACTTATGGTATCTTCTCTAGGAAGGAAGGGGAACCTACATGATACTGTATGAGTATCTTCTCTAGGAAGGAAGGGAATAAACATGATACTGTATGGTATCTTCTCTAGGAAAAGGAAGGGAACCTACATGATACTGTATGGTATCTTCTCTAGGAAGGAGAATAAACATGATACTTTATTGTATCTTTCTCTAGGAAAGGAAAGAGGGAACCTACATGATACTGTATGGTATCTTCTCTAGGAAGGAAGGGGAACCTACATGATACTGTATGGTATCTTCTCTAGGAAGGAAGGGGAATAAACATGATACTGTATGGTATCTTCTCTAGGAAGGAAGATAATTGTCATGATATTGTTGTGTATCTTCTCTAGGAGGAAGGGGATAAACATGATACTGTATGGTATCTTCTCTAGGAAGGAAGGGAATAAACATGATACTGTATGGTATCTTCTCTAGGAAGGAAGGGGAATAAACATGATACTGTATGGTATCTTCTCTAGGAAGGAAGGGGAACCTACATGATACTGTATGGTATCTTCTCTAGGAAGGAAGGGGAATAAACATGATACTGTATGGTATCTTCTCTAGGAAGGAAGGAACCTACATGATACTGTATGGTATCTTCTCTAGGAAGGAAGGGGAACCTACATGATACTGTATGGTATCTTCTCTAGGAAGGGGGAACAAACATGATACTGTATGGTATCTTCTCTGATATTTCTCTGGGAAGGAAGGGGAACAAACATGATACATGGTATCTTCTCTAGAAGGGGAACAAACATGATACTGTATGGTATCTTCTCTAGGAAGGGGGAATAAACATGATACTGTATGGTATCTTCTCTAGGAAAAGGGGAACAAACATGATACTGTATGGTATCTTCTCTAGGAAAGGAAGGGAATAAACATGATACTGTTGGTATCTTCTCTAGGAAGGAAGGAATAAACATGATACTGTATGGTATCTTCTCTAGGAAGGAAGGGGAACTACATGATACTGTATGTATCTTCTCTAGGAACTGTATGTACCTACATGATACTATATGGTATCTTCTCTAGGAAGGAAGGGAACAAACATGATACTGTATGGTATCTTCTCTAGGAAGGAAGGGGAACCTACATGATACTGTATGGTATCTTCTCTAGGAAGGAAGGGGAATAAACATGATACTGTATGGTATCTTCTCTAGGAAGGAAGATACTGGGGAACCTACATGATACTGTATAGTAGTTTCTCTGGGAAGGAAGGGGAATAAACATGATACTGTATGGTATCTTCTCTAGGAAGGAAGGGGAATAAACATGATACTGTATGGTATCTTCTCTAGGAAGGAATACCTACATGATACTGTATGGTATCTTCTCTAGGAAGGAATGGGAACCTACATGATACTGTATGGTATCTTCTCTAGGAAGGAAGGGAACCTACATGATACTGTATGGTATCTTCTCTAGGAAGGAAGGGAACCTACATGATACTGTATGGTATCTTCTCTAGGAAGGAAGGGGAATAAACATGATACTGTATGGTATCTTCTCTAGGAAGGAAGGAATAAACATGATACTGTATGGTATCTTCTCTAGGAAGGAAGGGGAATAAACATGATACTGTATGGTATCTTCTCTAGGAAGGGGAATAAACATGATACTATATGGTATCTTCTCTGGGAAGGAAGGGGAATAAACATGATACTGTATGGTATCTTCTCTAGGAAGGGGGAACAAACATGATACTGTATGGTATCTTCTCTAGGAAGGAAGGGAATCAAACATGATACTGTATGGTATCTTTTCTAGGAAGGAACATGGAATGCCTACATGATACTGTATGGTATCTTCTCTAGGAAGGAGGAAGAACAAACATGATACTGTATGGTATCTTCTCTAGGAAGGAAGGAATCAAACATGATACTAGGATCTTCTCTAGGAAGGAAGGGAACCTACATGATACTGTATGGTATCTTCTCTAGGAAGGAAGGGGAACCTACATGATACTGTATGGTATCTTCTCTGGGAAGGAAGGGAACAAACATGATACTGTATGGTATCTTCTCTAGGAAGGATACTGGAACAAACATGATACTGTATGGTATCTTCTCTGGGAAGGAAGGGAACAAACATGATACTGTATGGTATCTTCTCTAGGAAGGAACAAACATGATACTGTATGGTATCTTCTCTAGGAAGGAAGGGAATAAACATGATACTGTATGGTATCTTCTCTGGGAAGGAAGGGGAATAAACATGATACTGTATGGTATCTTCTCTAGGAAAAGGAAGAGGGATCTACATGATACTGTATGGTATCTTCTCTAGGATGAAGGGGAATCTACATGATACTGTATGGTATCTCTCTAGGAAGGAAGGGGAACCTACATGATACTGTATCTACATATCTTCTCTAGTAAGGAAGGGGAACCATGATACTGTATGGTATCTTCTCTAGGAAGGAAGGGGAATAAACATGATACTGTATGGTATCTTCTCTAGGAAGGAAGGGGAATAAACATGATACTGTATGGTATCTTCTAGTATGTAAGGAAGGAAGGGGAACCTACATGATACTGTATGTATCTTCTCTAGGTATGTATCTACATAAACATGATACTGTATGGTATCTTCTCTAGGAAGGAAGGGGAATAAACATGATACTGTATGGTATCTCATCTAGGAAGGAAGGGGGAACCTACATGATACTGTATGGTATCTCTCTAGGAACTGTAAGGGAATCTACATGATACTGTATGGTATCTTCTAGGAAGGAAGGGGAATCTACATGATACTGTATGGTATCTTCTCTAGGAAGGATACTGAGAATAAACATGATACTGTATGGTATCTCTCTAGGAAGGAAGGGGGAATCTACATGATACTGTATGTATCTTCTCTAGGAACTGAAGGGGAACCTACATGATACTGTATGGTATCTTTTCTAGGAAGGAAAGGGAATAAACATGATACTGTATGGTATCTTCTCTAGGAAGGAAGGGGAACCTACATGATACTGTATGGTATCTATATCTAGGAATGAAGGGGAATAAACATGATACTGTATGTATCTTCTCTGGGAACTGTATGTACAAACATGATACTGTATGGTATCTACATGATAGGATATATCTACATGATACTGTATATATCTACATGAAGGAAGGGGAATCTACATGATTCTGTATGTATCTATATCTGTGTATCTACATGATACTGTATGTATCTACATGATACTGTATATATCTACATGATACTGTATGTATCTACATGATACTGTATGTACCTCATGATACTGTATGGTACCTACATGAACTGAAGGGCATAAATATGATACTGTATGGTATCTTACATGATACTGTATGTATCTACATGATACTGTATGTATCTATATCTACATGATACTGTATGTATCTACATGATACTGTATATATCTACATGATACTGTATATATCTACATGATACTGTATGTACCTACATGATACTGTATGTACCTACATGATACTGTATGTACCTACATGATACTGTATGTACCTACACAATGTATCTACATCTATGATACTGTATGTATCTACATGATACTGTATGTATCTATATGATACTGTATGTATCTATATGATACTGTATGTATCTACATGATACTGTATGTATCTACATGACGAGTACATATGTATCTACATGATACTGTATGTATCAGTATCTATATGATACTGTATATATCTACATGATAATTGGATTGAAATACAATAAAATAAAGTGCAAAAATCTATTAATCAAAAACAACACTTTGTTTAAGGAGAAGTAACATGCAGTGAAAACAAATATTAAACTTTAACTTTTAAACTTGAACTGAGTAAAAACTCTAAATATGTGATTGCACAGTAATGTTCACTTGTTTGAGGTTGAGGGTGATACTTGGTGGTGTCCCATCTTTTCCACAAGTTCATCAATGTTCGGGGTAAGGCTCTGAGTTGAGGAAATCCTCAGAATTGAGTGGAGGTGTTCAGCAGTAAGTCGACTTCTGTGTGATGTTTTGTTCAAGTTCATCAAAGAAAACAGTTGTTCACACAGGTATGTGCTGCCAAACATAGACAACGTTTGAGCAGCCTGGATGCGCAGCTGGGGCATTGTGTCGGGGAGGAAACGGGCGAACTCCGCAGCAACCACTGCCGCATATTTTGCCCTCAGTGCATCATTGCATTGGAGGTCAATCAACTCCATTTGGAGGTTTGGTGGTGAGCTTTCCACGTCAACAGCAAATGGGTTACCGAGCAGTTCCAACCTGCTTTTTGTGCTTCAAAGTCAGCAAATCGGCGTCGAAAGTCAGCGGCAAGCATACCTATTTTATCAGCCAACTGTGCGCTCGGGAACGCACTGGTAGAGAGCTTCTCTTTCATGGTCTGGCAGCTGGGAAAGTGGCTCAAATTTTCTTTCCGCATCTGCGTCTCCCACAGAGTCAGTTTGGTTTTAAATGCCTTCACTGTACTGTACATATCAGAGATGACACGATCCCGACCCTGCAGCTGCAAGTTCATTGCATTCAGATGACTCGTAATGTCACACAGAAAAGCCATTTCACACAGAAACATTTCGTCCTCGGAGTTGTGTTGTGTCTTTCCCTTTGCTGTCCAAGAACAGACAAATCTCCTCACGAAGCTCGAAACATCTTTGAAGCACCTTTCCCTGGCTTAGCCATCGCACCTCTGTGTGATAAGGCAAATCACCATGCTCCGTTTCTAACTCCGTCAGAAATGCCTTGAACTGGCGGTGATTCAAACCTTTGGCTCTGATAAAGTTAACTGTGCGCGTGATGATGCTCATTACATGCTCCATTTTCAAGGCTTTACCGCACAACGCTTCCTGGTGTATGATACAATGATAAGCTGTCAGCTCACCTGTCGCGTTTTCCTCTTGCATCTTTTCCCGTATCTACGCCACCAGTCCGCTCCTGTGTCCACACATCGCAGGTGCTCCGTCGGTTGTCAAACCCACGAGTTTTTCCCAAGGCAGCTCCATCTCATTTACACATCTTGACACCTCTTCATACAAATCATGCCCCGTAGTTGTGCCATGCATAGGACGTAAAGCCAAAAACTCCTCTGTCACGCTTAGGCTGGAGTCCACTCCGCGGATGAAAATTGACAACTGGGCAATGTCAGAAATGTCGGTGCTCTCATCCACAGCCAAGGAATATGCAATGAAATCTTTTCCCTTTTTCACAAGCTGCTCTTTTAGATTGATGGACAACTGGTCTACTCTCTCGGCAATGGTGTTTCTGCTCAGACTCACATTTAAAAAGAGTTGCCTTTTTCTGGGCAAACTTCGTCACAAACTTTAATCATGCAGTTTTTGATGAAATCCCCTCCGTAAATGGCCGGGCTGATTTAGCGATCTCTTCTGCCAAAATAAAACTGGCCTTGACAGCAGCCTGGCCTTGTGATTTGTCTTTTTGAACAGAGCCTGTCGAGATTTGAGGCCTCGTTTTAATTCCTCTGCCTTTTGTAGCCTTTGTTCCATGTCCATATTCTTGTTTTTGTCCGCGTGTTTCGTTTCATAATGTCGTCTCAGATTATACTCTTTCAGTACCGCCACACTTTCTCCACACAGAAGACACACAGGTTTTCCAGCTACCTCCGTGAACAAATACTCCGACTCCCACCTTGTTTGAAACCCCGGTTCTCAGTGTCCACCTTCCGTTTTGCCATTTTTGATGGGTATCTGAAAGTTAAAACTAGCTACCCTCTCCACTACTGTTCCAATAAATGTGGAAATGGGGGTGCCTCTGCTGTTTCCTGAAGTCCACAATCACCCTTGTTTTGTGGGAAGTGTGAGGTTATTTTCCTGACAATCACTCCAGAGGCTCACCTCGGCTTGCTGCCGTCTCGTCGTTGTAATAATAAATCAAGCCTACCACTGTTGTGTCGTCCGTAAAAAACTTGATGATTGAGTTGGAGCGTGCGTGGCCACATACGGGTCGTGGGTGACATAGGGAGTACAGGAGAGGGCTCAGAGCACCCTTGTGGGGCCCCCGTGTTGAGGATCCGCGGGAGGATGTTGTTTATACCCTCACCACCCTGGGGAGCGGCCCGTCAGGAAGTCCAGTACCCAGGAAGGAAGGGGAATAAACATGGTCTCGTATGGTATCTTCTAGAAGGAAGGGGAAGGTACTATGGTGTTGGATCTTCTAGAAGGAAGGGAATAAAACATGCATTCTCACATAGGTATCTTGTCCAGGAAGGAAGGGGAGTGTGCAGTGATGGTTGTATTGCATCTTCTCTGGAAGGTTGGGCGGTAAGCAAATTGGAGTGGGTCTAGGGTGTCAGAAGGAAGGGGAGGTGATACTGTATGGTCCTTGACTGGGAAGGAAGGGGCACTTCATGATACTGTATGGTATCTTCTAGGCGGTAGGGGAATAAACAATACTGTATGGTATCTTCTCTAGGAAGGAACAGGAACAATGGTGATACTGTATGTATCTTCTCTATGAACTGAAGGGGAACCTACATGATACTGTATGTATCTACATGATACTGTATGTATCTACATGATACTGTATGTATCTTCTCTAGGAACTGAATGAATCTACATGATACTGCATGGTATCTTCATGATACTGTATGAAGGGAACCTACATGATACTGTATGTATCTTCATGATAACTGTATGTATCTACATGATACTGTATGTATCTATATCTACAATTACTGTATGTATAAACATGATACTGTATGGTATCTACATCTACATGATACTGAAGGGTATCTATAAACATGATACTGTATGTATCTTCTCTACTGTATGTATCTACATGAAAGGAAACATGATATCTACTGTATGGTATCTTCTCTGGGAAGGAAGGGGAATCTACATGATACTGTATGGTATCTTACATGAAGGAAGGGGAACCTACATGATACTGTATGGTATCTACATGAACTGTATAGGGGAATCTACATGATTCTGTATGGTATCTACATGAACTGAAGGGGAATCTACATGATACTGTATGTATCTATATCTACATGATACTGGTATCTAATGATACTGTAACAAAACATGATACTGTATGGTATCTATATCTAGGAAGGAAGGGGAACAAACCGTATGTATCTACATCTATATGATACTGGATATCACATGATACTGTATGTATCTACATGATACCATATGTAGGGGAATCTACATGATACTGTATGGTATCTTCTATGAACTGTATGGAACATGATACTGTATGTATCTACATGATACTGTATGTATCTACATGATACTGTATGTATCTACATGAACTGTATGAAATCTACATGATACTGTATGTATCTACAGGAAGGTAGGGGTATAAACATGATACTGTATGGTATCTATATCTAGGAAGGAAGTATGTATAAACATGATACTGTATGGTATCTATATGATACTGTATGTATCTACATGATACTGTATGTATCTACATGAACTGAAGGGGAATATGTAACATAATACTGTATGGTATCTTCTAGGAACTGAAGGGTATCTACATGATACTGTATGGTATCTACATCTAGGAAGTATCTACAGGGGAATCAGTATCTATATGATACTGTATGCATCTACATGATACTGTATGGTATCAGTATCTATATGACTACTGGTAGCCAGCTGGGAACCTACATGATACTGTATATATCTCTCTGGGAACTGAATATATCTACATGGTACTGTATGGTATCTTCTATGAACTGTATGTATAAACATGATACTGTATGTATCTACATGATACTGTATGTATAAACATGATACTGTATGTATCTTATCTAGGAAGGAAGGGGAACCTACATGATACTGTATGGTATCTATATGAAGGAAGGGGAATAAACATGATACTGTATGTATCTACATGATACTGTAGGGGAATCTACATGATACTGTATGGTATCTTGATACTGTATGTAGGGGAATCTACATGATACTGTATGTATACTGATATGGTATCTACTTCTGTAATGTATCTACATGAAGGAAGGGGTATCTAAACATGATACTGTATGTATCAGTATCTATATGATACTGAATGAATAAACATGATACTGTATGGTATCTTCTAGGAAGGAAGGAATCTACATGATACTGTATGGTATCTACATGAAGGAAGGGGAATAAACATGATACTGTATATATCTACATGGTACTGAAGGGGAACCATTATGTATCTACATCTATATGATACTGTATCTACATGATACTGTATGTATCTACATCTAGGAAGGAAGGGGAATAAACATGATACTGTATGGTATCTACATCTACTGAATGTATCTACATGATACTGTATGTATCTACATGATACTGTATGAATCTACATGATACTGTATGGTATCCTCTATGTAATGATAGGGGAATAAACATGATACTGTATGGTATCTTGCATCTACATGAACTGTATGCATCCTACATGATACTGTATGGTATCTACATGAAGGAAGGGAATAAACATGATACTGTATGGCATCTACATGAAGGAAGGGGAATCTACATGATACTGTATGGCATCTTCTCTAGGATGTATCAGGGGTATCTAAATATGATACTGTATGGTATCAGTATCTATATGATACTGTATGGTATCAGTATCTATATGATACTGTATGTATCAGTATCTATATGATATAATGTATCAGTATCTATATGATACTGTATGTATCTACATGATACAATATGTATCTACATGATACTGTATATATCTACATGATACTGTATATATCTACATGATACCATATATATCTACATGATACAACATGTATCTACATGGTACTGTATGTATCTACATGATACTGTATGTATCTACATGATACTGTATGTATCTACATCTATATGATACTGTATCTACATGATACCGTATAACCATCTACATCTATAAGGAAGGAAACAAACATGATACTGTATGGTATCTTCTCTGGGAAGGAAGGAAACAAACATGATACTGTATGGTATCTTCTCTGGGAAGGAAGGAAACAAACATGATACTGTATGGTATCTTCTCTGGGAAGGAAGGAAACAAACATGATACTGTATGGTATCTTCTCTGGGAAGGAAGGAAACAAACATGATACTGTATGGTATCTTCTCTGGGAAGGAAGGAAACAAACATGATACTGTATGAGTATCTTCTCTGGGAAGGAAGGGGAATAAACATGATACTGTATGGTATCTTCTCTGGGAAGGAAGGGGAATAAACATGATACTGTATGGTATCTTCTCTGGGAAGGAAGGGGAATAAACATGATACTGTATGGTATCTTCTCTGGGAAGGAAGGGGAACCTACATGATACTGTATGGTATCTTCTCTAGGAAGGAAGGGGAATAAACATGATACTGTATGGTATCTTCTCTAGGAAGGAAGGGGAATAAACATGATACTGTATGGTATCTTCTCTA
>NW_025753338.1:0-10897 GCF_021184085.1 Oncorhynchus gorbuscha
AGGGTCAGTTTGTTTATCTGGAGTACTTCTCCTGTCCTATTCAGGTGTCCTGTGAATCTAAGTGTGCGTTCTCTAATTTCTCTCCTCTCTCTTTCTTTCTCTCTCTCGGAGGAACTGAGGACCATGCCCCAGGACTACCTGACATGATGACTTGCTGTCCCCAGTCCACCTGGCCATGCTGCTGCTCCAGTTTCAACTGGCCTGGGCCCTAGGACCATGTCCCAGGACTACCTGACATGAGGACTCCCTGCTGTCCCCAGTCCACCTGGCCATGCTGCTGCTCCAGTTTCAACTGTTCTGCCTTACTATTATTCAACCATGCTGGTCATTTATGAACATTTGAACATCTTGGCCACGTTCTGTTATAATCTCACCCGGTACAGCCAGAAGAGGACTGGCCACCCCACATATGCTCTCTCTAATTCTCTCTTTCTTTCTCTCTCTCGAGGACCTGAGCCTAGGACCGTGCCCCAGGACTACCTGACATGATGGCTCCTTGCTGTCCCCAGTCCACCTGACTGTGCTGCTGCTCCAGTTTCAACTGTTCTGCCTTATTATTTGACCATGCTGGTCATTTATGAACATTTGAACATCTTGGTCATGTTCTGTTATAATCTCTACCCGGCACAGCCAGAAGAGGACTAGCCACCCCACATAGCCCGGTTCCTCTCTAGGTTTCTTCCTAGGTTTTGGCCTTTCTAGGGAGTTTTTCCTAGCCACCGTGCTTTTACACCTGCATTGTTTGCTGTTTGGGGTTTTAGGCTGGGTTTCTGTACAGCACTTTGAGATATCAGTCTTGTATGGCTATGGAAGGGCTATATAAATACATTTGATTTGATTTAATCATGTTTGTCTTGTATGGCTATGGTATTTAATCATGTTTGTCTTGTATGGCTATGGTATTTAATCATGTTTGTCTTGTATGGCTATGGTATTTAATCATGTTTGTCTTGTATGGCTATGGTATTTAATCATGTTTGTCTTGTATGGTATTTCTCATGTTTGTCTTGTATTTCATCATGTTTGTCTTGTATGGCTTGTATGGTATTTCATCATGTTTGTCTTGTATGGCTTGTATGGTATTTCATCATGTTTGTCTTGTATGGCTATGGTATTTCATCATGTTTGTCTATGGTATTTAATGTATGTTTGTATGGCTATGGTATTTCATCATGTTTGTCTTTGCATGGTATTTAATCATGGCTATGGTATTTCATCATGTTTGTCTTGTATGGCTATGGTATTTCATCATGTTTTGTCTTGTATGGCTATGGTATTTCATCATGTTTGTATGGCTATGGTATTTCATCATGTTTGCTATATGCGCTCATAATTGTTGAATCATGTTTGTCTTGTATGGCTATGGTATTTCATCATGTTTGTCTTGTATGGCTATGGTATTTAATCATGTTTGTCTTGTATCGCTATGGTATTTAATCATGTTTGTCTTGTATGGCTATGGTATTTAATCATGTTTGTCTTGTATGGCTATGGTATTTAATCATGTTTGTCTTGTATGGCTATGGTATTTAATCATGTTTGTCTTGTATGGCTATGGTATTTAATCATGTTTGTCTTGTATGGCTATGGTATTTCATCATGTTTGTCTTGTATGGCTATGGTATTCATCATCATGTATTTTTGTCTTGTATGGCTATGGTATGTTTCTCTTGTATGGCTATGGTATTTAATCATGTTTGTCTTGTATGGCTATGGTATTTAATCATGTTTGTCTTGTATGGCTATGGTATTTAATCATGTTTGTCTTGTATGGCTATGGTATTTTAATCATGTTTGTCTTGTATGGCTATGGTATTTAATCATGTTTGTCTTGTATGGCTATGGTATTTAATCATGTTTGTCTTGTATGGCTATGGTATTTAATCATGTTTGTCTTGTATGGCTATGGTATTTAATCATGTTTGTCTTGTATGGCTATGGTATTTCATCATGTTTGTCTTGTATGGCTATGGTATTTCATCATGTTTGTCTTGTATGGCTATGGTATTTCATCTATGTATTTAATTGTCTTGTATGGCTATGGTATTTAATCATGTTTGTCTTGTATGGCTATGGTATTTAATCATGTTTGTCTTGTATGGCTATGGTATTTAATCATGTTTGTCTTGTATGGCTATGGTATTTAATCATGTTTGTCTTGTATGGCTATGGTATTTAATCATGTTTGTCTTGTATGGCTATGGTATTTCATCATGTTTGTCTTGTATGGCTATGGTATTTCATCA
The DNA here is from genome assembly GCF_021184085.1 of Oncorhynchus gorbuscha. Classification (NCBI taxonomy): domain Eukaryota; kingdom Metazoa; phylum Chordata; class Actinopteri; order Salmoniformes; family Salmonidae; genus Oncorhynchus; species Oncorhynchus gorbuscha. The sequence continues at coordinate 2,247 of NW_025753338.1, forward strand.
TGTTTGTCTTGTATGGCTTTGGTATTTAATCATATTTAATTGTTTGTCTTGTATGGCTATGGTATTTCATCATGTTTGTCTTGTATGTTTGTCTTGTATGGCTATGGTATTTCATCATGTTTGTCTTGTATGGCTATGCTGTATTTCAATATGGTATTTCATCATGTTTGTCTTGAGGTATTTCATCATGTTTGTCTTGCAGTCCACCTGGCCATGCTGTCTTTCCAGTTTCATGTTTGTCTTGTCTATTATTTCAATCATGTTGGTCTATGGTATTTAATCATGTTTGTCTTGTATGCACAGCCTATGGTATTTAATCATGTTTGTCTTGTATGGCTATGGTATTTCATCATGTTTGTCTTGTATGGCTATGGTATTTCATCATGTTTGTCTTGTATGGCTATGGTATTTCATCATGTTTGTCTTGTATGGCTATGGTATTTCATCATGTTTGTCTTGTAGGCTAAGAGTATTCATCATGTTTGTCTTGTATGGCTAGGGAGTTTTCCTAGCCACCGTATTTAATCATGTTTGTCTTGTATGGGGTATTTCATCATGTTTGTCTTGTATGGCTATGGTATTTCATCATGTATTGTCTGATGTAATGTTTGTCGCTATGGTATTTAATCATGTTTGTCTTGTATGGCTATGGTATTTAATCATGTTTGTCTTGTATGGCTATGGTATTTAATCATGTTTGTCTTGTATGGCTATGGTATTTAATCATGTTTTGTCTTGTATGGCTATGGTATTTCATCATGTTTGTCTTGTATGTATGGTTAATCATGTTTGTCTATGGCTATGGTATTTCATCATGTTTGTCTTGTATGGCTATGGTATTTCATCATGTTTGTCTTGTATGGCTATGGTATTTCATCATGTTTGTCTTGTATGGCTATGGTATTTAATCATGTTTGTCTTGTATGGCTATGGTATTTAATCATGTTTGTCTTGTATGGCTATGGTATTTAATCATGTTTGTCTTGTATGGCTATGGTATTTAATCATGTTTGTCTTGTATGGCTATGGTATTTAATATGGTATTTAATCATGTTTGTCTTGTATGGCTATGGTATTTAATCATGTTTGTCTTGTATGGCTATGGTATTTAATCATGTTTGTCTTGTATGGCTATGGTATTTCATCATGTTTGTCTTGTTGCTATGGTATTTAATCATGGCTATGGTATTTAATCATGTTTGTCTTGTATGGCTATATGGTATTTAATCATGTTTGTCTTGTATGGCTATGGTATTTAATCATGTTTGTCTTGTATGGCTATGGTATTTAATCATGTTTGTCTTGGTATTTAATCATGTTTGTCTTGTATGGCTATGGTATTTAATCATGTTTGTCTTGTGTAGTATTTAATCATGTTTGTCTATGGTATTTAATCATGTTTGTCTTGTATGGCTATGGTATTTAATCATGTTTGTCTTGTATGGCTATGGTATTTAATCATGTTTGTCTTGTATGGCTATGGTATTTAATCATGTTTGTCTTGTATGGCTATGGTATTTCATCATGTTTGTCTTGTATGGCTATGGTATTTCATCATGTTTGTCTTGTATGGCTATGGTATTTCATCATGTTTGTCTTGTATGGCTATGGTATTTAATCATGTTTGTCTTGTATGGCTATGGTATTTAATCATGTTTGTCTTGTATGGCTATGGTATTTAATCATGTTTGTCTTGTATGGCTATGGTATTTAATCATGTTTGTCTTGTATGGCTATGGTATTTAATCATGTTTGTCTTGTATGGCTATGGTATTTAATCATGTTTGTCTTGTATGGCTATGGTATTTCATCATGTTTGTCTTGTATGGCTATGGTATTTCATCATGTTTGTCTTGTATGGCTATGGTATTTAATCATGTTTGTCTTGTATCTATGGCTAATCATGTTTGTCTTGTATGGCTATGGTATCATGTTTGTCTTGTATGGTATTTAATCATGTTTGTATTTAATCATGTTTGTCTTGTATGGCTATGGTATTTAATCATGTTTGTCTTGTATGGCTATGGTATTTCCCCAATCATGTTTGTCAGTTTGTCTTGTATGGCTATGGTATTTCAATCATGGTATTTTAATCATGTTTGTCTTGTATGGCTATGGTATTTAATCATGTTTGTCTTGTATGGCTATGGTATTTAATCATGTTTGTCTTGTATGGCTATGGTATTTAATCATGTTTGTCTTGTATGGCTATGGTATTTCATCATGTTTGTCTTGTATGGCTATGGTATTTCATCATGTTTGTTGTATCTATGGTATTTCATCATGTTTGTCTTGTATGGCTATGGTATTTCATCATGTTTTGTATCATTTTTGTCTTGTATGGCTATGGTATTTAATCATGTTTGTCTTGTATGGCTATGGTATTTAATCATGTTTGTCTTGTATGGCTATGGTATTTAATCATGTTTGTCTTGTATGGCTATGGTATTTAATCATGTTTGTCTTGTATGGCTATGGTATTTAATCATGTTTGTCTTGTATGGCTATGGTATTTAATCATGTTTGTCTTGTATGGCTATGGTATTTAATCATGTTTTTGTACATCATTTAATCATGTTTGTCTTGTATGGCTATGGTATTTAATCATGTTTGTCTTGTATGGCTATGGTATTTAATCATGTTTGTCTTGTATGGCTATGGTATTTAATCATGTTTGTCTTGTATGGCTATGGTATTTAATCATGTTTGTCTTGTATGGCTATGGTATTTAATCATGTTTGTCTTGTATGGCTTGGTATTTCATCATGTTTGTCTTGTATGGCTATGGTATTTAATCATGTTTGTCTTGTATGGCTATGGTATTTCATCATGTTTGTCTTGTATGGCTATGGTATTTCATCATGTTTGTCTTGTATGGCTATGGTATTTAATCATGTTTGTCTTGTATCGCTATTTAATCATGTTTGTCTTGTATGGCTATGGTATTTAATCATGTTTGTCTTGTATGGCTATGGTATTTAATCATGTTTGTCTTGTATGGCTATGGTATTTAATCATGTTTGTCTTGTATGGCTATGGTATTTCATCATGTTTGTATGGTATTTAATCATGTTTGTCTTGTATATTTCATCATGTTTGTCTTGTATGGCTATGGTATTTCATCATGTTTGTCTTGTATGGCTATGGTTGTCTTTTTTAATCATGTTTGTCTTGTATGGCTATGGTATTTCATCATGTTTGTCTTGTATGGCTATGGTATTTAATCATGTTTGTCTTGTATGGCTATGGTATTTAATCATGTTTGTCTTGTTTGTATTTAATCATGTATGGCTATGGTATTTAATCATGTTTGTCTTGTATGGCTATGGTATTTCATCATGTTTGTCTTGTATGGCTATGGTATTTAATCATGTTTGTCTTGTATGGCTATGGTATTTAATCATGTTTGTCTTGTATGGCTATGGTATTTAATCATGTTTGTCTTGTATGGCTATGGTATTTCATCATGTTTGTCTTGTATGGCTATGGTATTTCATCATGTTTGTCTTGTATGGCTATGGTATTTAATCATGTTTGTCTTGTATGGCTATGGTATTTCATCATGTTTGTCTTGTATGGCTATGGTATTTCATCATGTTTGTCTTGTATGGCTATGGTATTTCATCATGTTTGTCTTGTATGGCTATGGTATTTAATCATGTTTGTCTTGTATGGCTATGGTATTTAATCATGTTTGTCTTGTATGGCTATGGTATTTAATCATGTTTGTCTTGTATGGCTATGGTATTTAATCATGTTTGTCTTGTATGGCTATGGTATTTAATCATGTTTGTCTTGTTGTATTTCATCATGTTTGTCTTGTATGGCTATGGTATTTAATCATGTTTGTCTTGTATGGCTATGGTATTTCATCATGTTTGTCTTGTATGGCTATTTAATCATGTTTGTCTTTAATCATGTTTGTCTTGTATGGCTATGGTATTTAATCATGTTTGTCTTGTATTTAATCATGTTTGTATGGTATTTAATCATGTTTGTCTTGTATGGCTATGGTATTTAATCATGTTTGTCTTGTATGGCTATAATCATGTTTGTCTTGTATGGTATTTCATCATGTGTTTGTCTTTTAATCATGTTTGTCTTGTATGGCTATGGTATTTAATCATGTTTGTCTTGTATGGCTATGGTATTTAATCATGTTTGTCTTGTATGGCTATGGTATTTAATCATGTTTGTCTTGTATGGCTATGGTATTTAATCATGTTTGTCTTGTATGGCTCATGTTTGGTATTTAATCATGTTTGTCTTGTATGGCTATGGTATTTAATCATGTTTGTCTTGTATGGCTATGGTATTTAATCATGTTTGTCTTGTATGGCTATGGTATTTAATCATGTTTGTCTTGTATGGCTATGGTATTTAATCATGTTTGTCTTGTATGGCTATGGTATTTAATCATGTTTGTCTTGTATTTAATCATGTTTGTCTTGTATGGCTATGGTATTTAATCATGTTTGTCTTGTATGGCTATGGTATTTCATCATGTTTGTCTTGTATGGCTATGGTATTTAATCATGTTTGTCTTGTATGGCTATGGTATTTAATCATGTTTGTCTTGCTGTCCCCAGTCCACCTGATGTGTGCTTCTCATGTTTGTCTTGTTCTGCCTTATGGTATTTAATCATGTTTGTATTTAATGGTATTTGGTCATCATGTTTGTCTTGTATGGCTATGGTTTTGGCCTTTTAATCATGTTTGTCTTTATGGCTATGGTATTTAATCATGTTTGTCTTGTATGGCTATGGTATTTCATCATGTTTGTCTTGTATGGCTATGGTATTTAATCATGTTTGTCTTGTATGGCTGGTATTTAATCATGTTTGTCTTGTATGGCTATGGTATTTAATCATGTTTGTCTTGTATGGCTATGGTATTTAATCATGTTTGTCTTGTATGGCTATGGTATTTCATCATGTTTGTCTTGTATGGCTATGGTATTTCATCATGTTTGTCTTGTATGGCTATGGTATTTCATCATGTTTCTCTTGTATCTAGGTATTTTCATCATGTTTGTCTTGTATGGCTATGGTATTTCATCATGTTTGTCTTGTATGGCTATGGTATTTCATCATGTTTGTCTTGTATGGCTATGGTATTTCATCATGTTTGTCTTGTATGGCTATGGTATTTAATCATGTTTGTCTTGTATGGCTATGGTATTTAATCATGTTTGTCTTGTATGGCTATGGTATTTAATCATGTTTGTCTTGTATGGCTATGGTATTTCATCATGTTTGTCTTGTATGGCTATGGTATTTAATCATGTTTGTCTTGTATGGCTATGGTATTTAATCATGTTTGTCTTGTATGGCTATGGTATTTAATCATGTTTGTCTTGTATGGCTATGGTATTTCATCATGTTTGTCTTGTATGGCTATGGTATTTAATCATGTTTGTCTTGTATGGCTATGGTATTTAATCATGTTTGTCTTGTATGGCTATGGTATTTCATCATGTTTGTCTTGTATGGCTATGGTATTTAATCATGTTTGTCTTGTATGGCTATGGTATTTCATCATGTTTGTCTTGTATGGCTATGGTATTTAATCATGTTTGTCTTGTATGGCTATGGTATTTAATCATGTTTGTCTTGTATGGCTATGGTATTTAATCATGTTTGTCTTGTATGGCTATGGTATTTAATCATGTTTGTCTTGTATGGCTATGGTATTTCATCATGTTTGTCTTGTATGGCTATGGTATTTCATCATGTTTGTCTTGTATGGCTATGGTATTTAATCATGTTTGTCTTGTATGGCTATGGTATTTAATCATGTTTGTCTTGTATGGCTATGGTATTTAATCATGTTTGTCTTTGGCTATGGTATTTCATCATGTTTGTCTTGTATGGCTATGGTATTTAATCATGTTTGTCTTGTATGGCTATGGTATTTAATCATGTTTGTCTTGTATGGCTATGGTATTTAATCATGTTTGTCTTGTATGGCTATGGTATTTAATCATGTTCTTGTATGTATTTAATCATGTTTGTCTTGTATGGCTATGGTATTTAATCATGTTTGTCTTGTATGGCTATGGTATTTAATCATGTTTGTCTTGTATGGCTATGGTATTTAATCATGTTTGTCTTGTATGGCTATGGTATTTAATCATGTTTGTCTTGTATGGCTATGGTATTTAATCATGTTTGTCTTGTATGGCTATGGTATTTAATCATGTTTGTCTTGTGGCTTTAATCATGTTTGTCTTGTATGGCTATGGTATTTAATCATGTTTGTCTTGTATGGCTATGGTATTTCATCATGTTTGTCTTGTATGGCTATGGTATTTCATGTTTGTCTCATGATGTTTGTCTGTTGTATGGCTATGGTATGGCTTGGTATCATGTTTGTCTTGTATGGCTATGGCCTTACTATTTAATCATGTTTGTCTTGTATGGCTATGGTATAATCATCATGTTTGTCACAGTAAGGCTGTAATTAATTTCATCATGTTTGTCTTGGTATGGCTGGTATTGACATGATGGTTTGTCTAGTCCACCTGACTGTGCTGTGCTCCAGTTTCAACTGTTCTGTCTTGTATGCTGGTCATTTATGGTATTTAATCATGTTTGTCTTGTAGAGGCTATGGTATTTAATCATGTTTGTCTTGTATGGCTATGGTATTTACATCATGTTTGTCTTGTATGGCTATGGTATTTCATCATGTTTGATGTACATACATATGGCTATTTGATTTATTTAATCATGTTTGTCTTGTATGGCTATGGTATTTAATCATGTTTGTCTTGTATGGCTATGGTATTTAATCATGTTTGTCTTGTATGGCTATGGTATTTAATCATGTTTGTCTTGTGGCATGTTTATGGTATTTAATCATGTTTGTCTTGTATGGCTATGGTATTTAATCATGTTTGTCTTGTATGGCTATGGTATTTAATCATGTTTGTCTTGTATTGGTATTTCATCATGTTTGTCTTGTATGGCTATGGTATTTCATCATGTTTGTCTTGTATGGCTATGGTATTTCATCATGTTTGTCTTGTATGGCTATGGTATTTAATCATGTTTGTCTTGTATGGCTATGGTATTTAATCATGTTTGTCTTGTATCGCTATGGTATTTCATCATCTTTGTTTGTCTTGTATTTAATCATGGCTATGGTATTTAATCATGTTTTGTCTTGTATGGCTATGTATTTCATCATGTTTTGTCTTGCTATGGTATTTAATCATGTTTGTCTTGTATGGCTATGGTATTTAATCATGTTTGTCTTGTCAGGTATTTAATCATGTTTGTCTTGTATGGCTATGGTATTTAATCATGTTTGTCTTGTATGGCTATGGTATTTCATCATGTTTGTCTTGTATGGCTATGGTATTTCATCATGTTTGTCTTGTATGGCTATGGTATTTCATCATGTTTGTCTTGTGTGGTATTTTGCAAAAGTAGTTGTAGATGCATCATTTAATATTCCTTCTCTCTCTAGGTCTCAGAGCCCCCATCAGCCTCTAATACTTGGAAACACCACATACCCAGTGTGTCCCAGTGTATTTTATGTTGTCTACTGTTCCAACCAGCCTGCCTTCTTAAACTAACTTAAAGGAAAAATCCACTCAAAAAATAATCTTTTGGTATTTTATTGTTCGTTAGTCCACTGTTGATATAGTCCCAAAATGTTTTGCATGTCAGTTGTCAAGTTTTCAAGACATAGGATTTTCAAGAAGCAAGGTGTCACTTGCCACATCAACATATGATGCGTTTTGCAGCATTTAATGCGTTTTGCAGCATATGATGTGTTTTGCAGCATTTAATGTGTTTTGCAGCATATGATGTGTTTTGCAGCATTTAATGTGTTTTGCAGCACATGATGTGTTTTGCATTAAATTAATTTAATGTGTTTTGCAGCATATGATGTGTTTTGCAGCATTTAATGCGTTTTGCAGCATATGATGTTTTGCAGCATATGATGTGTTTTGCAGCATTTAATGTGTTTTGCAGCATATGATGCCTTTAGCAGCATATGATGTGTTTTGCAGCATTTAATGTGTTTTGCAGCACATGATGTGTTTTGCATTAAATTAATTTAATGTGTTTTGCAGCATATGATGTGTTTTGCAGCATTTAATGTGTTTTGCAGCATTTAATGTGTTTTGCAGCACATGATGTGTTTTGCATTAAATTAATTTAATGCGTTTAGCAGCATATGATGTGTTTTGCAGCATTTAATGTGTTTTGCAGCACATGATGTGTTTTGCATTAAATTAATTTAATGCGTTTTGCAGCATATGATGTGTTTTGCATTAAATTAATTTAATGCGTTTTGCAGCATATGTGTTTTGCAGCATATGATGTGTTTTGCATTAAATTAATTTAATGCGTTTTGCAGCATATGATGTGTTTTGCAGCATTTAATGTGTTTTGCAGCACATGTGTTTTGCATTAAATTAATTTAATGCGTTTTGCAGCATATGTGTTTTGCAGCATTTAATGTGTTTTGCAGCATATGATGCGTTTTGCATTAAATTCATTTAATGCGTTTAGCAGCATATGATGTGTTTTGCAGCATTTAATGTGTTTTGCAGCACATGTGTTTTGCATTAAATTAATTTAATGCGTTTTGCAGCATATGTGTTTTGCAGCATTTAATGTGTTTTGCAGCATATGAT
>NW_025753339.1:0-10895 GCF_021184085.1 Oncorhynchus gorbuscha
AACCTCTCTTTCATATCGTCTGAGATCCCCAAGGATTGGAAAGCTGCCGCAGTCATCCCCCTCTTCAAAGGGGAGACACCCTGGACCCAAACTGTTACAGACCTATATCCATCCTGCCCTGCCTATCTAAGGTCTTGAAAGCCAAGTCAACAAACAGGTCACTGACCATCTCGAATCCCACCGTACCTTCTCCGCTGTGCAATCTGGTTTCCGAGCCGGTCACGGGTGCACCTCAGCCACACTCAAGGTACTAAACGATATCATAACCGCCATCGATAAAAGACAGTACTGTGCAGCCGTCTTCATCGACCTCGCCAAGGCTTTCGACTCTGTCAATCACCATATTCTTATCGGCAGACTCAACAGCCTCGGTTTTTCGGATGACTGCCTTGCCTGGTTCACCAATTACTTTGCAGACAGAGTTCAGTGTGTCAAATCGGAGGGCATGCTGTCCGGTCCTCTGGCAGTCTCTATGGGGTGCCACAGGGTTCAATTCTCGGGCCGACTCTTTTCTCTGTGTATATCAATGATGTTGCTCTTGCTGCAAGTATTCCCTGATCCACCTCTACGCAGACGACACCATTCTATATACTTTCGGCCCGTCATTGGACACTGTGCTATCTTAACCTAAACGAGCTTCAATGCCATACAGCACTCCTTCCGTGGCCTCCAACTGCTCTTAAACGCGAGTAAAACCAAATGCATGCTTTTCAACCGATCGCGTCTGCACCCGCATGCCCGACTAGCATCACCACTCCTGGATGGTTCCTGACCTTGAATATGTGTGGGACATCTATAGATAGGTGTCTGGCTAGACTGCAAACTCTCCTTCCAGACCCACATCAAACATCTCCAATCGAAAAATCAAATCAAGAGTCGGCTTTTCTATTCCGCAACAAAGCCTCCCTTCACTCACGCTGCAAGCTTACCCTAGTAAAACTGACTATCCTACCGATCCTCGACTTCGGCGATGTCATCTACAAAATGGCTTCCAACACTCTACTCAGCAAACTGGATGCAGTCTATCACAGTGCCATCCGCTTTGTCACTAAAGCACCTTATACCACCCACCACTGCGACTTGTATGCTCTAGTCGGCTGGCCTCACTACATATTCGTCGCCAGACCCACTGGCTCCAGGTCATCTACAAGTCCATGCTAGGTAAAGCTCCGCCTTATCTCAGTTCACTGGTCACGATGGCAACACCCATCCGTAGCACGCGCTCCAGCAGGTGTATCTCACTGATCATCCCTAAAGCCAACACATCATTTGGCCGCCTTTCGTTTCCAGTACTCTGCTGCCTGTGACTGGAACGAATTGTAAAAATCGCTGAAGTTGGAGACTTTATCTCCTCACCAACTTCAAACATCAGCTATCCGAGCAGCTAACCGATCGCTGCAGCTGTACATAGTCTATAGGAAAATAGCCCACCCATTTTCACCTACCTCATTCCCATACTGTTTTTTATACTGTTTTTATTTATTTATTTTTCTGCTCTTTTGCACACCAATATCTCTACCTGTACATGACCATCTGATCATTTATCACTCCAGTGTTAATCTGCAAAACTGTATTATTCGCCTACCTCCCTCATGCCTTTTGCACACATTGTATATAGACTGCCCATTTTTTTCTACTGTGTTATTGACTTGTTAATTGTTTATTCCATGTGTAACTCTGTGTTGTCTGTTCACACTGCTATGCTTTATCTTGGCCAGGTCGCAGTTGCAAATGAGAACTTGTTCTCAACTAGCCTACCTGGTTAAATAAAGGTGAAATAAAAAAAATAAAATAAAAATATCCCCAACACTTCACAAGGGAGCAACAGACCATCAGACACCCAGCCCAGACCAGCGAGACACTCTCCCAGACCTGACCCCCCCCCCGGACCTACACATAGAGGACCCACGCCGAGAGGACCTACATCCAACACCACCAGCCTCATCCACACATAAACCCCAAACAATCAATACCCCCCCAAACCAACCACGCCCATTCCCCATTTAGGCCCCCTCAGATCAGACCTATGCCCCTCCTGCTGATCCCATGCCCCCACTCCCGCAAAGAGGGCCTCAACATGAAAGTCACACATACGCCCAGACAGTGAGTAGGCAAACAGACCCAACCCCACCCTTACACTAGCCCAAGCCAATGGCATGTACCAGATACTCAGCAGGCTCTGCTCACACTTATTGATCTGAGGCCAAACCACACAACCAACAACATTGGACACTTTATGGAACACAAAGCCTACCTGAACAGAGCAATACTCAACCATGAGGCATCAAAGCCAAAGGAACTGAATAATATTAAGAAATTCATAGATGGAAGGAAATGAGTGTGGAAATCTAACAAAAAACAATTAGGCAACAACCAATTGAATCCCTTTTTAGACTATTTCCTGGGTAAAACGTTCCACTGCAATAGTGAAGGTGTAAACTTGGCAGTAGGAAATCTTAACAGTATATTTGACCTCTCAGTTTCCCTATCAAATCTAAAAATCTCAAATGGAAAACCGAAGAAAATGAACAACAATGACAAATGACACCGACGCATGCGTCACCTGAGTGGGTTGATTCACTGTTGTGGTCATCCTGTCTGGGTTGGCACCCCCCCCCCCTTTTGCCGTGGCGGAGATCTTTGTGGGCTATACTCAGCCTTGTCTCAGGATGGTAAGTTGGTGGTTGAAGATATCCTCTAGTGGTGTGGGGGCTGTGCTTTGGCAAAGTGGGTGGGGTTATATCCTTCCTGTTTGGCCCTGTCCGGGGTGTCCTCGGATGGGGCCACAGTGTCTCCTGTCCCCTCCTGTCTCAGCCTCCAGTATTTATGCTGCAGTAGTTTGTGTCGGGGGGCTAGGGTCAGTTTGTTATATCTGGAGTACTTCTCCTGTCCTATTCGGTGTCCTGTGTGAATCTAAGTGTGCGTTTTCTCTAATTCTCTCCTTCTTCTTTTCTCTCTCTCTCGGAGGACCTGAGCCCTAGGACCATGCCCCAGACTACCTGGACATGATGACTCCTTGCTGTCCCCAGTCCCACCTGGCCATGCTGCTGCTCCAGTTTCAACTGACCTGAGCCCTAGGACCATGCCCCACTACCTGGACATGATGACTCCTTGCTGTCCCCAGTCCACCTGGCCATGCTGCTGCTCCAGGTTCAACTGTTCTGCCTTACTATTATTCGACCATGCTGGTCATTTATGAACATTTGAACATCTTGGCCATGTTCTGTTATAATCTCCACCCGGCACAGCCAGAAGAGGACGGGCCACCCCACATATGCTCTCTAATTCTTCTCTTTCTTCTCTCTCTCGGAGGACCTGAGCCCTAGGACCGTGCCCCAGGACTACCTGACATGATGACTCCTTGCTGTCCCCGGTCCACCTGACTGTGCTGCTGCTCCAGTTTCAACTGTTCTGCCTTGTTAATTATTCGACCATGCTGGTCATTTATGAACATTTGAACATCTTGGCTATGTTCTGTTATAATCTCCACCCGGCATCTCCACCCAGCACAGCCAGAAGAGGACTGGCCACCCCACATAGCCTGGTTCCTCTCTAGGTTTCTTCCTAGGTGCTTCTACACCTGCATTGCTTGCTGTTTGGGGTTTTAGGCTGGGTTTCTGTACAGCACTTTGAGATAATAATAATAATAATAATATATGCCATTTAGCAGACGCTTTTATCCAAAGCGACTTACAGTCATGTGTGCATACATTCTACGTATGGGTGGTCCCGGGGATCGAACCCACTACCTTGGCGTTACAAGCGCCATGCTCTACCAACTGAGCTACAGAAGGACCATATCAGCTGATGTACGAAGGGCTATATAAATAAATTTGATTTGATTTGATTTGATTTGAAATGGTTTGATGAAGAATGCAAAAATCTAGATAGAAATTGAGAAACCTGTCCAACCAAAAACATAGAGACCCAGAAATCCTGAGCCTACACCTTTACTATGGTGAATCACTAAACATATTGAAATACACACGGAAAGAGAAGGATCAGCATGTCAGAAATCAGCTCAATGTAATTGAATAAAATCCATAGACTCTAACTACTGGGAACATTAGAACACTAACACAAAGAGTTATCTATCCAAAACGGAGAGGTACATAAACCATGTCTCCAGTCTTTTGGCTCTTTAACAAAGAACAAACTGCAAACACATATACATGATCAAATACAAATCTGAGAATCAACTATTAAAGATGACCAGAACCCACTGGAATCTCCAATTACATTGAATGAACTACAGGCCAAAATACAACCCTCCAACCCAAAAATGCTCTGTGTAATTGATGGTACCCACAATGAAATGATCACATATACAGACAACAATTTCCAATTGGCTATGCTAAAAGTCTTTAACCTCATCCTTAAACTCTTCCCTCCAATATTTAAATGAAGGACCAGTAGTGTAAAAATACTTAAGTAAAATACTTAAATTACTACTTTAATCCTTATTTTTTGTGGTATCTGTACATTACTATTTTTATATTTTACAACTTTTACTTTTACTTCGCTTACATTCCTAAAGAAAATAATGTACTTTTTACTCCATACATTTTCCCTGACATCCCAAAAGTACATTTTGAATGCTTAGCAGGACATGGTCCAATTCACACACTTATCAAGAGAACATCCCTGGTCATCTCTACTGCCACTGATCTGGAGGACTCACTAAACAGAGAACATCCCTGGTCATCCCTACTGCCTCTGATCTGGAGGACTCACTAAACAGAGAACATCCCTGGTCATCCCTACTGCCTCTGATCTGGAGGACTCACTAAACAGAGAACATCCCTGGTCATCTCTACTGCCTCTGATCTGGTGGAATCACTAAACAGAGAACATCCCTGGTCATCCCTACTGCCTCTGATCTGGAGGACTCACTAAACAGAGAACATCCCTGGTCATCTCTACTGCCTCTGATCTGGAGGACTCACTAAACAGAGAACATCCCTGGTCATCCCTACTGCCTCTGATCTGGAGGACTCACTAAACAGAGAACATCCCTGGTCATCCCTACTGCCTCTGATCTGGAGGACTCACTAAACAGAGAACATCCCTGGTCATCCCTACTGCCTCTGATCTAGAGGACTCACTAAACAGAGAACATCCCTGGTCATCCCTACTGCCTCTGATCTGGAGGACTCACTAAACAGAGAACATCCCTGGTCATCCCTACTGCCTCTGATCTGTTGGACTCACTAAACAGAGAATCCTAGATAAGCATCCCTACTGCCTCTGATCTGGAGGACTCTAAACAGAGGAGCATCCACCAGTCTCATCTCTACCTTGCCTCCGATCTGGCGGGCTCACTAAACACACATGCCGTTTGTAAATTAGTGTTGAACTGTAATCTTGGCTATCCAGAGTAAACTCCCATATCTACTGGGTGAAATAACACATTGTACCATCACAGCAGCAAGATTGATGACTATTTGCCACAAGAAAGGCAACCAGTGAAGAACAAACACCATTGTAAATACAAACCATATTTATGTTATTTTATTTTCCTTTTTGTACTTTAACCATTTGCACATCGTTACGACTACCGTATAAAGACATAGTATGACATTTGAAATGTCTTTATTTTGAACTGTGTGAGTGTAATGTATACTGTTCATTTGATATTGTTTATTTCTTTTGTTTATTATCTATTGGCACGTTTCCCATGCCAATAAAGCCATAAATTGAATTGAACATTGAATTGATAGAGAGAGGAGGAGGTCTGGGCCAGAGGGTAGACTCTGATTGGACAGAATGTCTTACAGATGATGGCTCTCTCTCTCTACCTCTCTATATCAGGGAATCTGATATGTGGAAACCAGAGGTGCCGTGGTAAGGGCTGATGGCTGAGCGGGCCCCTGGTCTCAACAGTAGTAATACACTATAGAGAATAGGGTGCCATTTGGGATGCAGCCCAGGCATGGTTTGGGGGATGCAGCCCGGAGCATGGTTTGGGATGCAGGCCAGAGCATGGTTTGGGATACAGGCTAGAGCATGGTTTGGGATGCAGGCTAGAGCATGGTTTGGGATACAGGCTAGAGCATGGTTGGGATACAGGCTAGAGCATGGTTTGGGATACAGGCTAGAGCATGGTTTGGGATACAGGCTAGAGCATGGTTTGGGATACAGGCTAGAGCATGGTTTGGGATGCAGACTAAGCATGGTTTGGGATGCAGCAGAGCACGGTTTGGGATGCAAGCCCAGAGCACGGTTTGGGATGCAGCCCAGAGCACGGTTTGGGATGCAGGCTAGAGCATGGTTTGGGAGGGTAGGAAGTGTGCTAGTGCTCTGTCCTTCACTACTGCTGTTGATGGACACAGAGTGCCATAATGAAACAGCTCTCACTCTGAGTATCAAAACACTGTAATGGTAGAACAGGACACAATCACGGCTATCCTCTTGTCCTGTCTCTCCTGTCCTCCCATCAGATCTGCCTTCCTCGCTTGCTGCCTAGCGCAATCAAAGGTGAGAGCCTCTGGTTGGTACTTCACTGGGCTGCACTCTGTAACATACAGTAACATACATGCTCATGTGCATCAATCTCCATGGTATAATGGTAGTCACTACCTGGAATGTATAAAGTCGGGGACAGGGTTGTGGACGCTGAAAGAGGCCAGTGCTCAGTCTCTTCTTGAGATCTCACGTTATCTCCGGCCATGAGACGGACAGCTGCCTTGTTTTCCTCTTCAAATATACTCTTCTGGAGTGAGGCGCAGAGGAGGAGCATGAAGTCATCTATAGAGGAGAGGAGCGGAGAGGAGAGGAGAGTCAAGGGGAGGATTTATATTAGCTTCATAGCAATTTAATAGCTAACCAAAATGTAGATAGAGACTGAGGCAATATAACCCATTCTATCCAACCCTGTCCATTCTATCCAACCCTGTCCATACCGATCCCATTCTATCCAACCCTGTCCATTCTATCCAACCCTGTCCATTCTATCCAACCCTGTCCATACCGATCCCATTCTATCCAACCCTGTCCATACCGATCCCATTCTATCCAACCCTGTACATTCTATCCAACCCTGTCCATCCTGATCCCATTCTATCCAACCGTGTCCATACCGATCCCATTCTATCAAACCCTGTCCATACCGATCCCATTCTATCCAAACCTGTCAATTCTATCCCATTCTATCCAACCCTGTCCATACCGATCCCATTCTATCCAACCCTGTCCATACCGATCCCATTCTATCCAACCCTGTCCATACGATCCCATTCTATCCAACCCTGTCATCCCGATCCCATTCTATCCAACCCTGTCCATCCCGATCCCATTTTATTCAACCCTGTCCATCCCGATCCCATTCTATCCAACCCTGTCCATGCTACGATCCCATTCTATACAACCCTGTCCATACAGATCCCATTCTATCCAACCCTGTCCATACCGATCCATTCTATCAACCCTGTCCATACAAATCCCATTCTATCCAACCCTGTCCATACCCCATCCCATTCTATCAACCCTGTCCATTCTATCCAACCCTGTCCATACTGATCCCATTTATTCAACCCTGTCCATACCGATCCCATTCTATCCAACCCTGTCATACAGATCCCACATTCAGATCCCATTCTATCAATCGATCCATTTATCTCCAACCCTGTCCATATCCTATTCCCATTCTATCCAACCCTGTCCATACCGATCACATTCTATTCAACCCTGTCCATTACCTATCCCATTCTATCCAACCCTGTCCATATCAATCCCTTTTCTATCCAACCCTGTCCATACCGATCCATTCCATCCAACCCTGTCCATACCGATCCATCATTCTATCCAACCCTGTCCATTCAACCTTGTCCATCGATCCTATTTATCCAACCCTGTCCATACCGATCCTTATTCTGTATCCAACCCTGTCCATGCCCAATCCCATTCTATCCAACCCTGTCCATTCTATCAACCCTGTCCATACCGATCCTATTCTATCCAACCCCTCCATTCTATCCAACCCTGTCCATCCGATCCCATTCTATCCAACCCTGTCCATACAGATCCCATTCTATTCAACCCTGTCCATACCGGGATCCATTCTATCCAACCCCGTCCATTCTATCCAACCCTGTCCATTCTATCTTATCCATTCTCTATTCAACCCTGTCCATACAGATCCCATTCTATCAACCCTGTCCATACCGATCCCATTCTATCCAACCCTGTCCATTCATTCAACCCTGTCCATTCTATTCCGTCTATTTTATTCAACCTTGTTCAAACCGATTCCATTCTATCCAACCCTGTCCATACAGATCCCATTCTATCCAACCCTGTCCATACTATCCTATTCTATCAACCCTGTCCATTTCCATTCAATCCTGTCCATTCTATCCTATTCTATCCAACCTTGTCCCATCCGATCCCATTCTATCCAACCCTGTCCATACTATCCCATTCTATCCAACCCTGTCCATACTGGATCCCATTCTATCCAACCCTGTCCATACCTGTCCATTCCCATTCTATCCAACCCTGTCCATACCGATCCCATTCTATCCCAACCCTGTCCATCCCGATCCCATTCTATCCAACCCTGTCCATTCTATCCCAGCCTGTCTGTCCAACCCTGTCCATTCTATCCCATTCTCCCATCCAACCCTGTCCATCCGAACCCAGTCTATCAACCCTGTCCATACCAATCCCATTCTATCCAACCCTGTCCATTCCATACCATTCTATCCAACCCCGTCCATACCGATCCCATTCTATCCAACCCTGTCCATACCAATCCATTCTATCCAACCCTGTCCATTCTATCCAACCCTGTCCATTCTATCCTATTCTATCCAACCTTGTCCATACCGATCCCATTCTATCCAACCCTGTCCATACCGATCCCATTCTATCAAACCCTGTCCATACCGATCCCATTCTATCCAACCCTGTCAATTCTATCCCATTCTATCCAACCCTGTCCATACCGATCCCATTCTATCCAACCCTGTCCATACCGATCCCATTCTATCCAACCCTGTACATTCTATCCAACCCTGTCCATCCTGATCCCATTCTATCCAACCCTGTCCATACCGATCCCATTCTATCAAACCCTGTCCATACTGATTCCATTCTATCCAACCCTGTCAATTCTATCCCATTCTATCCAACCCTGTCCATACCGATCCCATTCTATCCAACCCTGTCCATACCGATCCCATTCTATCCAACCCTGTCCATCCCGATCCCATTCTTTCCAACCCTGTCCATCCCGATCCCATTCTATCCAACCCTGTCCATCCCGATCCCATTCTATCCAACCCTGTCCATCCCGATCCCATTCTATCCAACCCTGTCCATACCGATCCCATTCTATACAACCCTGTCCATACAGATCCCATTCTATCCAACCCTGTCCATACCGATCCCATTCTATCCAACCCTGTCCATACAGATCCCATTCTATCCAACCCTGTCCATACCGATCCCATTCTATCCAACCCTGTCCATTCTATCCAACCCTGTCCATACTGATCCCATTTTATTCAACCCTGTCCATACCGATCCCATTCTATCCAACCCTGTCCATACAGATCCCATTCTATCCAACTCTGTCCATACGGATCCCATTCTATCCAACCTTGTCCATACCGATCCCATTCTATCCAACCCTGTCCATTCTATCCCATTCTATCCAACCCTGTCCATACCAATCCCATTCTATCCAACCCTGTCCATACCGATCACATTCTATCCAACCCTGTCCATACCGATCCCATTCTATCCAACCCTGTCCATATCGATCCCATTTTATCCAACCCTGTCCATACCGATCCCATTCTATCCCATTCTATCCAACCCTGTCCATACCGATCTCATTCTATCCAACCCTGTCCATACCGATCCCATTCTATCCAACCCTGTCCATCCCGATCCCTTTCTATCCAACCCTGTCCATACCGATCCCATTCTATCCAACCCTGTCCATACCGATCCCATTCTATCCAACCCTGTCCATTCTATCCAACCCTGTCCATTCTATCCCATTCTATCCAACCCTGTCCATACCGATCCCATTCTATCCAACCCTGTCCATACCAATCCCATTCTATCCAACCCTGTCCATTCTATCCAACCCTGTCCATACCGATCCCATTCTATCCAACCCTGTCCATTCTATCCAACCCTGTCCATACCGATCCCATTCTATCCAACCCTGTCCATACAGATCCCATTCTATCCAACCCTGTCCATACCGATCCCATTCTATCCAACCCTGTCCATTCTATCCAACCCTGTCCATTCTATCCTATTCTATCCAACCTTGTCCATACCGATCCCATTCTATCCAACCCTGTCCATACCGATCCCATTCTATCCAACCCTGTCCATACTGATCCCATTCTATCCAACCCTGTCCATACCGATCCCATTCTATCCAACCCTGTCCATACCGATCCCATTCTATCCAACCCTGTCCATCCCGATCCCATTCTATCCAACCCTGTCCATTCTATCCCATTCTATCCAACCCTGTCCATTCTATCCCATTCTATCCAACCCTGTCCATACCGAACCCATTCTATCCAACCCTGTCCATACCAATCCCATTCTATCCAACCCTGTCCATACCATACCATTCTTTCCAACCCTGTCCATACCGATCCCATTCTATCCAACCCTGTCCATACCAATCCCATTCTATCCAACCCTGTCCATTCTATCCCATTCTACCCAACCCTGTCCATACCAATCCCATTCTATCCAACCCTGTCCATACCAATCCCATTCTATCCAACCCTGTCCATTCAATCCCATTCTATCCAACCCTGTCCATCCCGATCCCAGTCTATCCAACCCTGTCCATCCCGATCCCATTCTATCCAACCCTGTCCATACAGATCCCATTCTATCCAACCCTGTCCATACAGATC
>NW_025753340.1:0-10895 GCF_021184085.1 Oncorhynchus gorbuscha
ACCTTCGGTAATATTCTTGACAGTACCCCCCAGACGTGCAGCTCCTGCAGCGTGCCGACGCTGGCCTCGGGGATGACCCGGGGGCCGAGGTGCCGGGCATTCCGGACGGAGGCGATGGAACTCTCTCAACATAGATGGATCTAGAATATCCCTCACCCGAACCCAGCACTTCTCCTCCGGACCGTACCCCTCCCAGTCAACGAGGTACTGCAAGCCCCTCACCCGGTGTCTCGAGTCCAGAATAGCTCGTATAGTGTACGCCGGGGACCCCTTAATGTCCAGAGGGGGCGGAGGAACCTCCGGAACCTCACCTTCCTGCATGGGACCAGCTACCACCGGCCTGAGAAGAGACACATGAAACGAGGGGTTAATGCGATAATACGAAGGAATAATCGATAACAAACCTAATTTATTCTCCTCAGGACTTTAAATGGCCCTATACACTGTGGACCCAGCTTCCGGCAGGGCAAGCGGAGGGGCAGGTTTCGGGTTGAGAGCCAGACCCTGTCCCCAGGTGCAAACACGGGGGCCTCACTGCGGTGACGGTCAGAGCTCTTCTTCTGCCTTACACTCGATTGGCGTAATGACTTTTGGACAGCCCTCCAGGTCTCCTTAGAGCGCTGCACCGACTCCTCCACTGCAGGAGCCTCAGTCTGGCTCTGATGCCACGGTGCCAGGACTGGCTGGTACCCCAACACGCACTCAAATGGTGACATGTTGGTAGAGGAGTGGCTTAGTGAGTTCTGGGCTATTTCTGCCCAGGGAATATATCTCGCCCACTCCCCTGGCCGGTCCTGGCAATACGACCGCAGAAACCTACCCACCTCCTGGTTCACTCTCTCCACCTGCCCATTACTCTCCAGGTGATACCCTGAGGTCAGGCTGAGCGAGACCCCCAGACGTTCCATAAATGCCCTCCATACACGGGAGATAAACTGGGGGCCCCGATCAGAAACTATATCCTCAGGCACCCCGTAGTGCCAGAAGACATGGGTGAAAAGAGCTTCCGCAGTCTGTAGGGCCGTAGGAAGACCGGGCAATGGGATAAGACGGCAGGACTTAGAGAACCGATCCACAACGACCAGGATCGTTGTGTTACCCTGAGAGGGGGGAAGGTCAGTAAGAAAATCCACCGATAGATGGGTCCACGGCCGTTGTGGATCGGGAAGAGGTTGTAATTTACCTCGTGGCAGGTGTCTGGGAGCCTTACTCTGGGCGCACACAGAACAGGACGAGACATAGAATCGCACATCCCTCATCAAAGTGGGCCACCAGTACTTCCTCTGAAGACCTTGCGCTGTCCTAAAAATACCTGGGTGACCCGACGAGGGTAGACAATGAGCCCATCGAATCAATTGATCACGAACAGCAAGCGGCACTTACCTGCGACCCTCCGTACACTGTGGAGGCGCAGGTTCCTCCCTTAGTGCCCGCTCGATGTCCGTGTCCACATCCCATACTACTGGTGCCACCAGCTTAGCTGCCGGAATGATGGGAGTAGGATCGATGGACCTGTCCTCAGTGTCATAGAGTCTTGACAGCGCGTCGGCCTTAGTGTTGAGGGAACCTGGTCTATACGAGACAGTAAAACGAAATCTGGCGAAATACATGGCCCACCTTGCCTGACGAGGATTCAGTCTCCTAGCTGATCGGATATACTCCAGGTTACGGTGGTCAGTCCAGGTAAGGAAAGGGTGCTTAGCCCCCTCAAGCCAGTGTCTCCACACCTTCAGGGCCTTAACCATAGCCAACAACTCCCTATCCCCCACATCATAATTCCGCTCCGCTGGCCTCGAGTTTCTTCGAAAAAAAGGCACAGGGGCGGAGCTTCGGTGGCACACACGAACGCTGTGAGAGCACCGCTCCAACCCCAGCCTCGGATGCGTCCACCTCTACTATAAACGCCAAAGAAGGGTCCGTATGCGCCAACACTGGCGCCTCAGTGAACATCGCCTTCAACTTATGAAAAGCTCCGTCCGCCTCTGCTGACCACTGTAAACGCACCGGCCCCCCCTTCAGCAGTGAGGTACCTGACCAAAACCCCGGATAAACCTCCGGTAGTAATTGGCAAACCCCAAGACCCGCTGCACCTCCTTTACCGTTGTCGGAGTCGGCAAATTATGCACGGCCTTTACGCGGTCACCCTCCATTACCAAACCAGAGCTGGAAATGCGATAACCCAGGAAGGACACTGATCGTTTGGAAAACTCACATTTCTCCGCCTTCACATACAGGTCATGCTCCAGCAGTCGTCTAAGAACCTTGCGCACCAGAGATACATGCGCAGTGCATGTAGCGGAGTAGATCAAAATATCGTCAATATACACCACTACACCCTGTCCGTGCAGGTCTCTGAGAATCTCATCCACGAAGGATTGAAATATAGCTGGAGCATTCTTTAAACTGTATGGCATGACGAGGTACTCATAATGGCCAGAAGTAGTGCTAAATGCAGTTTTCCACTCAACTCCATCCCGAATACGCACCAGATTATAAGCACTCCTGAGATCCAGTTTAGTGAAGAACTGCGCTCCGTGAAATGATTCCACTGCCGTAGCAATGAGAGGTAGTGGGTAACTAAAACGCACCGTGATGGAATTTAGACCTCTATAATCAATACACGGACGCAAACCACCATCTTTTTTCTTCACAAAAAAGAAATTCGAAGAGACAGGTGACATGGAGGGTCGAATGTACCCCTGTCCCAGAGCTTCGGTGATATATGTTTCCATAGCCACCGGCTCCCCTGGGACAAAGGATACACATGACTCCTGGGGAGTGCAGCGTTACCCTGGAGGTTTATCACGCAATCCCCCTGCCTATGGTGTGGTAATTGAGTCGCCTTCTTTTTACTGAAAGCGATAGCCAAATCGTCATACTCAGCTGGAATGCGCACGGTGGAAACCTGGTCTGGACTCTACAGGAAACAGGAAACTCTGGGAGAGTGTGTGGTGCTTACTCACCTGGGGTGACCGAGGAGTGTTCTGCCTGCCTTCTCGATTCCCAGATGAATTCCTCCAGCACCGACCAGACGTGTGCCCTCTCCGGCCACAACTGGTACAGGAGGAGCTTCCTCCTCCGATCTCCCTAGACGCGGTCCCTCCTAGCTCCATCGGGATAGGAGCAGGAGGGTCAGGAGGTAGAACTGACAGGACCCTTTCAGAACGTCCGCGAGCAGCTAGCAGATGGTCCAACCGGATCGACAGGTCTATCAGTCCATCCAGGCTAAGTGTAGTGTCCCGACAGGCCAGCTCCCTGCGGACGTCCTCTCTCAGGCTACACCTGCAATGGTCTATCAGGGCCCTGTCGTTCCACCCTGCTCCAGCGACCAAGGTCCGGAACTCCAGCGCGAAGTCCTGCGCGCTCCTCCTCCCCTGTTGTCTGAGATGGAACAATCTCTCACCCGCCGTTCGACCTTCTGGAGGGTGATCGAACACGGCCCTGAAACGGCGGGTGAACTCCGGTTAATTGTCCTTCGCTGAGTCGGGCCCGTTCCAGACTGCATTAGCCCACTCCAGGGCTCTACCCGTAAGGCATGTGATGAGGACCCACACGCTCTCCTCGTCCGAGGGAGCCGGCCGAACGGTGGCCAGGTAGAGGTCTAGTTGAAGCAGAAACCCTGGCACCCCGTCGCTGCTCCATCGTACTCCCTCGGAGGCGTAATGCGCAGAGCACTGGAACCGGATCCAGATGGGGGAGATGGTGGAGTTGCTGGTGGGAGGGTCGGTGGGGTAGTAGGGAGACCATTCCTCTCCCAACGATCCATCCTCTCCATCATTTGATCCATCGCTGACCCTAGACGATGGAGGATGGACGTGTGATGAAGGACTCTCTCCTCCATTGTGGGAAGAGGAGTGGTCGCTGCTCCTGCTGACTCCATATCGTGGTGCGGGCTTCGTTACGAATAATGAGTGAGGAGGTGTGGAGTCAGGCGCAGAGAGCAAAAGATGTGGGAAAAAAACACGCTTTAATGTCCAGGAGAAATAACATGAACAAAAGAAGGAAAACGAATGATCAGAAATATCAACGGACAGCGCGCGAAACCCAAAATACAAACAAAATACACTCAAACACAGAACAGACGAACAAGCCCGCACGAAACAGAAGCGGGCTGAACAAACTATATATAACCCCACCCTAATAACCAAACAAGAAACAGGTGAAACCAATCAGACAAAACCAAAGGAACACAGAACAACGGATCGGTGATAGCTAGTAGACCGGCGACGACGACCGCCGAGCACCACCCGAACAAGAAGGGGAGTCACCTTCGGTAATATTCGTGACATGTACTGTGTAACATGTCATATGACTGTCATATGATGAAGATTTTCAAGAGGTCAGTGAATGATTTTTTTTTACATCCTGCTTTTGTCATTTTATATTTTGCTAGACAAAATGGCTACGTCTTTTATTTGTTTTGGTGGTGGTCTAACATAAATATATGCTGTGTTTTCGCCGTAAAACATTTTAAAAATCTGAAATGCTGGGTAGATGAACAAGGTGTTTATCTTTCATTTGAGGTATTGGACTTGTTAATGTGTGGAGGTTAAATATTTCTACGAATATTTTTGAATTCCCTGCGCCACCGTTTCAGCTGAATGGGGGATTGGAGTTCCTGTAGGGAAACCCATAGCCTTAAGTTAACAACCCTCCAGACGAGCTTCAATACTGTTATGCTGGTGAATGAGGACCCAAAAGCGACTTAACAGAAACAGAGTCTTTATTCCAGTCTTAAACAAAAACGATAATCCTGGATATTATCTTAGGTAAATACAAAACAGGAAAACTGAAATCCTCTCGTCAGTAGAGAGGAACGACTGGAGACGCGACCACAGACTGCAGGTCGCTTCGGGAAGGCACAGGCCGTAGCTGACATAGACACCTGCTCACACGCAGCATCTGAAGAAGGCAAAAACACGACAGGGCGGAACAAGGACACAGAACAGCAAACATCAAACAAGGATCCGACAAGGACAGAAGCGGAAAACAGAGGGAGAAATAGGGACTCTAATCAGAGGGCAAAATAGGGGACAGGTGTGAAAGAGTAAATGAGGTAGTTAGGAGAATGAGGAACAGCTGGGAGCAGGAACGGAACGATAGAGAGAGAGAGCGAGAGAGGGAGAGAGGGAGGGGGAGAGAGAGGGATAGAAAGAGGGAAAGAACCTAATAAGACCAGCAGAGGGAAACGAATAGAAGGGAAGCACAGGGACAAGACATGATAATCAATGACAAAACATGACAAATACCATACAACTCTCCTTCCGTGGCTTCCAATTGCTCTTAAATACAAGTACAACTAAATGCATGCTCTTCAACCGATCACTGCCTGCACCTGCCCGCCCGTCCAACATCACTACTCTGGACGGTTCTGACTTAGAATATGTGGACAACTACAAATACCTCGGTGTCTGGTTAGACTGTAAACTCTCCTTCCAGACTCACATCAAACATCTCCAATCCAAAGTTAAATCTAGAATTGGCTTCCTATTTCGCAACAAAGCATCCTTCACTCATGCTGCCAAACATAGCCTTGTAAAACTGACCATCCTACCGATCCTTGACTTCGGCAATGTCATTTACAAAATAGCCTCCAACACTCTACTCAGCAAATTGGATGTAGTCTACCACAGTGCCATCTGTTTTGTCACCAAAGCCCCATATACTACCGACCACTGCGATCTGTACGCTCTCGTTGGCTGGCCCTCGCTTCATACTTGTCGCCAAACCCACTGGCTCTGTGACAATACAGAGGCGGATGCAAGATGCAAGCAACGATGGTTTAATGAATACAATTTACAGCAGCAACAGGACAGACAGACTGTACTCAGACGGAATCCGACCCAGGGACTAGGGCGCATCTTCCGGTGATAGCGTGCTGAGAAATCCAGGGGAGTGTGTCCGGATGGGTAGGAAGGAGCACAGCAGATAATCCACACAAGGGCGGCGAGAGATGAGCACGGACACACGACACAACCTCAGGGAAGTAACAACACAACCTCAGGGAAGTAACAACGATCTGACAACAAGAAACACTGGTTACAGAACATATAAAGGGAAGATAAGTGGTTCCAGCTGGCGCAGACAATCAGGCCGAGATTGGGAACCACGCCCACACAAACACGGGAGAGAGAGAGAGAGAGAGAGAGAGAGAGAGAGAGAGAGAGAGAGAGAGAGAGAGGGAGGCATTGGATTCATGAACCGTGACAATACACCCCCCTAGGAACACCTCTTGGCGTTCCCAGGCGAATTTACCTGTCGATTGAAATCATCGATAAGGGAGTGATCCATAATGTCCCTAGCAAGTACCCAACTTCTCTCCTCCGGACCGTAACCCTCCCAGTCCACCAGGTACTGGAATCCGAGTCCCCTCCTTCTAGAGTCCAAAATACGATTGACAGAAAAGGTGGGTTCCCCATCAACAAGTCGTGGCGGCGGGGGAACCGGGACCGGCGGGTTAATGCGTGCCTGAAACACAGGTTTTATTTTAGACACATGAAAGGTAGGATGAATTCTCCTATATGCCGGAGGAAGCTTGAGCCGGACCGCCACTGGACTAATGATCCTGGTGACTCTGAACGGGCCGATAAATTTGGGGGCAAGCTTGTTCGAAACGGATCGGAGTGGAATGTTCTTAGTAGAAAGCCACACTCTTTGGCCAACGACGTATACCGGAGGCTTCGACCGGTGGCGATCGGCCTTAGCCTTGGTGCGCGCCCCCATCCGGAGAAGAGTCTCACGGGCTCTGCTCCATGCGTGACGGCACCT
The DNA here is from genome assembly GCF_021184085.1 of Oncorhynchus gorbuscha. Classification (NCBI taxonomy): domain Eukaryota; kingdom Metazoa; phylum Chordata; class Actinopteri; order Salmoniformes; family Salmonidae; genus Oncorhynchus; species Oncorhynchus gorbuscha. The sequence continues at coordinate 6,769 of NW_025753340.1, forward strand.
CTGGATGAAAGCGTGAGCGGAGGGAACAGTGACCTCGGACTCCGTACTGGGAAAGATAGGTGGCTGGTAACCTAAACTACACTCAAACGGAGAGAGACCCGTGGCTGCCACTGGCAACGAATTGTGAGCGTACTCAACCATAGAGAGTTGTTGACTCCAGGAAGAGGGATTCTTAGAAACCAAACATCGCAACACTCTCTCCAAATCTTGGTTGGCCCTCTCCGTTTGACCGTTGCTCTGGGGATGAAACCCTGAAGACAGGCTGACACTCGCTCCCAGTAACCTTCAAAACTCTTGCCAAAACTTGGACACAAATTGGGGCCCCCTGTCAGAAACTATGTCCATCGGCAGGCCATGTAAGCGAAAGACGTGATCCACGACAGTTACCGCTGTCTCCTTGGCAGATGGTAATTTAGGCAAGGGAATAAAATGAGCCGCCTTCGAGAACCGGTCCACCACGGTCAAAACAACCGTCTTGCCCTGGGAGGGTGGAAGGCCGGTAACAAAATCTAGCATGATGTGGGACCAGGGTCTCGAAGGGACCGACAGCGGTTGGAGTAACCCATCTGGGGGTCGATTAGAAGTCTTCCCAGTCGCACAAACCGAGCAAGCCAAGACGAAACTGTGAATGTCACGAGCCATCAGTGGCCACCAAAAGCGTTGCTTAACCAAAAAGCTAGTGCGGCTGACTCCTGGATGACACGCTACGTTGGAGCAATGCCCCCACCGAATAACATAGGACCGACACCCCTCCGGCACAAACAACCGATTAGGCGGGCAACCGGGCGGAGGCGTTACCCCTTCTAAGGCCGTTTTGACCCTCGATTCAACCTCCCATGTGAGTGTGGAGACCACTAGGGTCCCGGGTAGGATGCACTCGGGAGTGGATGGGCGTTCGGAATGGTCAAAAATGCGAGAAAGGGAATCGGGTTTGACATTCTTGGAACCCAGGCGATACAAGAGAGAGAAGTCAAAACGTCCGAAAAAGAGTGACCACCGCGCCTGCCTGGAGTTGAGTCGCTTGGCGGTTCTGATATATTCCAAATTTTTGTGATCGGTCCAAACTATAAAAGGTACCCCCGACCCCTCTAACCAATGGCACCACTCCTCCAGTGCTAACTTCACTGCCAACAACTCTCTGTTGCCAATGTCGTAGTTGCGTTCCGCAGGTGATAACCGATGGGAAAGGAACGCGCAAGGGTGCATCTTGTCGTCAGAAAGTTGGGAAAGTACCGCACCTACCCCCACTTCTGAAGCGTCCACCTCCACCACGAACTGACGCGAGGGATCGGGAGCTATGAGGATGGGAGCCGAAACAAAGCGGCTCTTGAGTTTGGCGAATGCAGCCTCGGCTGTATCGGACCACCTGAACGTCACTCTGGGGGAGGTTAAGGCGGTAAGAGGAGCGACTATCTGACTAAAGTTGCGAACGAAACGCCGGTAGAAATTGGCGAATCCCAGAAACCTCTGTAGGGCCTTACGGGAATCTGGGCTTGGCCAATCCACCACAGCCTTAACCTTGTCAGGATCCATGCGAATACCTTCAGTCGAGACGATGTAACCTAGAATGGAACGGATTGTGCATGAAAATGCATTTCTCCGCCTTGACAAAAAGTCCATTCTCCAACAACCTCTGAAGCACTCGTCTGACGTGCTGAACGTGTTCCTGGAGAGAAGAAGAAAAATCAGTATGTCATCCAGGTAAACATATATGAACTGATCAATCATATCTCTCAGCACGTCATTGACGAGTGCCTGGAAAACCGCTGGGGAGTTGGATAGCCCAAAAGGCATGACCCAATATTCAAGTGCCCTCTGGGGGTGTTAAACGCGGTCTTCCATTCGCCCCCCCTTATGCGAACCAAATGATATGCATTACGTAAATCCAACTTAGTGAACACGGATGCTCCCTGTAACCTTCAAAGGCTGAGGACATCAACGGTAAGGGATAGGTATTCTTCACTGTGATGTTATTCAACCCACGGTAATCAACGCAAGGACGCAGAGATCCGTCCTTCTTCCCCACAAAGAAGAACCCCGCCCCCGCTGGAGAAGAGGAAGGACGAATGAATCCAGATGCCAGAGAATCAGAGATGTATCTCTCCATAGCCTCCCTCTCCGGAACAGAGAGTGAATATAACTTGCCTTTAGGCGGAGACTCACCTGGCAATAATTATATTGCACAGTCATAGGGACGATGCGGAGGAAGAGAAACAGCACGGGACTTACTGAACACCTCCTTCAGGTCAAGGTATTCAACCGGCACGTTAGACAAATCCATTGCCTCCTCTAGAAACACAGAATCAGACACAGACGAACAAGCAGACACTAAACAGGACTCAAGACACTTGTTACTCCACATGGATGGAGAGTTATGAACCCAGTCAACTCTGGGGTTGTGTTGGGTGAGCCAAGGGTGGCCGTGAACTAATGGTGCAAGGGGTGAGTCCATGAGTAGAAATGATAGTGTCTCAGTGTGATTGCCAGAAGTGATGAGTGTGATAGGTTCAGTGGTGTGAGAAATGTTGGGGAGTTCTTGACCATTGAGAGCGTTGACGGATATCTTGTGCGTGAGTGAGTTGATAGGAATCTGGAGTTTGTGAGCGAGCTTGGTGTCCATGAAATTACCCTCTGCTCCTGAGTCCAGTAAGGATTGGGTGTCGTAGTCTTACCGGGAGGAGAGTAGATGATGCGGTCTTCTCTGTGGTGACACCACCCGATAGTAGCCTCATGCTTACTACCGGGCCTGATCTTTTACCGGGCAGGAGTGGATAAAGTGGCCCGCTCTACAACAGTAGAGACAGAGTCCTTGGGATCTCCGCGCCTCTCCCTCTCTTCCCCCGAGAGGCGAGCTCTCCCAGCTGCATGGGTTCGTGAGCGGAGGCTGAACTGGCCGTGTTCCCGCCGCTGGCATGCCAGCCTCCGTGTCGTTATACGGTCTGTTAGGCATGCTCGGCGGCCAATACGACTCAGACGAGCCCCGACCCTCAAGGCTAGTTCCACTAGTCTATTTAAACTCCTGGGAAGGTCCAGAACATAAATCTCCTTCTGGATCCGGTCCTCCAGCCCATGCAGGAACATGTCCCACTGCGCCTCCTCGTTCCACTGATACTCTGCGGCCAGAGTGAGGGTGGATGGAGGTATTCCGATACGGAACGGTCTCCTTGGCGAAGGTCAGCGAGCAGTCTGGCCGCCTCTCTACCCGCCACGGCCCGATCAAGACCCTTCTCATCTCCTCGGAGGTGTCTGGAAGAGGTGCAGCATGGGTCCTGGATTGCCCACACCGTTCCCAAAGAGCCGCTTGCCTGATAACAGTGTGATTACGAATGCTACCTTAGACTGTTCACGGTTGAAGGTCCGTGGCTGCAACGAGGAAATGCATGGAACATCTCGTAAGAAAAGCTCTGCAATAGTCAGATCACCTGAATAACCCCTCTGGTGTCGGTAGCCGTGGCTCTAGCTGGGAATCCGGCTCTGGCGGGGCGGGTTGAACTGCCGGGTAGGTGGCGCAGTGGAACCCCTCAGATGTTGTAATTGTTGGGTCAGCTGGGATACCTGCGTCGCAATGGCTTGTACTGCCCGACCTGTGCTGGAGATGTTCTCCTCTTGTTGATCCATTCTCGTGATACTGCGGGAAATGAATTCGGGTCAGACCTCGTTGAACCGCGGCATCCATGGTCTGGTCAGATCATTCTGTGACAATACAGAGGCGGATGCAAGATGCAAGCACAACGATGGTTTAATGAATACAATTTTACAGCAGCAACAGGACAGACAGACTGTACTCAGACGAAATCTGACCCAGGGACTAGGGCGCATCTTCCCGGTGATAGCGTGCTGAGAAATCAAAGGGAGTGTGTCCGGATGGGTAGGAAGGAGCAGCAGATAATCCACACAAAGGCGGCGAGAGATGAGCACGGACACACGACACAACCTCAGGGAAGTAACAACACAACCTCAGGGAAGTAACAACGATCTGACAACAAGAAACACTGGTTAGAACATATAAAGGGAAGATAAGTGGTTCCAGCTGGCAGACAATCAGGCCGAGATTGGAACCACGCCCACACAACACGGGAGAGAGAAAGAGAGAAAGAGAAAGAGAGGGAGGCAGTGGATTCATGAAC
>NW_025753341.1:7500-10889 GCF_021184085.1 Oncorhynchus gorbuscha
GGGAAGCACAGTACTGAGAGGAAGCCCAGTACTGAGAGGAAGCCCAGTACTGAGAGGAAGCCCAGTACTGAGATGAAGCTCAGGCAGGTAGTAGGCTCCGGTAAATCCTGGCTGGCTGGCGGAAATGGAAGATTCAGGTTGACAAGCAGATCTGGAAGATTCTGGTTGTCTGGCAGATCTGGAAGAGACTGGTTGTCTGGCAGATCTGGAAGAGACTGGTTGTCTGGCAGATCTGGAAGAGACTGGTTGTCTGGCAGATCTGGAAGAGACTGGTTGTCTGGCAGATCTGGAAGAGACTGGTTGTCTGGCAGATCTGGAAGAGACTGGTTGTCTGGCAGATCTGGAAGAGACTGGATGTCTGGCAGATCTGGAAGAGACTGGTTGTCTGGCGGCGCTGGGCTGACTGGCGGCGCTGGGCAGACTGGGAGCACTGGCGGCGCTGGGCAGACTGGGAGCACTGGCGGCGCTGGGCAGACTGGGAGCACTGGCGGCGCTGGGCCAACGGGAGACTCCGGCAGCGCAGGAGAGGAGAAAGGCTCTGGCTGCGCTAAACAGGCGGGAGACTCCGACAGCGCAGGAGAGGAGAAAAGCGCTGGCTGCGCTGAACAGGAGAGGCGCACTGGAGGCCTGGTGCGTGGTGCTGGAACTGGTGGTACTGGATCGAGGACACGCACAGGAAGCCTGGTGCGGGGAGCTGCTACCGGAGGACTGGTGTGTGGAGGTGGCTCTGGATAGACCGGACCGTGCAGGCGCACTGGAGCTCTTGAGCACCGAGCCTGCCCAAGCTTACCTGGCTCGATGCCCACTCTAGCCCGGCCAATAGGAAGGGCTGGTATGTGACGCACCGGGCTATGCTCCCGCACTGAAAACACCGTGCGCTCCATAGCATAACACAGTGCCTGCCCGGTCTCTCTAGCCCAATGGTGAGCACAGGGAGTTTGCGCAGGTCTCCTACCTGGCATAACCATACTCCCTTCTAGCCCCCCCCCCAATAATTGTTTTGGGCTGCTTTTCGGGTTTCCTTGCCAACCGTGTTCCCTCGTATCGTCGGCTCCTAACTCCGGCTGCCTCTGCTCTCCTTAGTGCCTCCACCTGTTCCCATGGGAGGCGATCTCTTCCAGCCAATATCTCCTCCCAAGTGTAACAACCTTTACCATCCAACACGTCTTCCCATGTCCATTCTCCGAATAATTCATCCTCCTTTTGCTGCTCCAGCTGTCGCTGCCTGTTTATACCAGCGCCTCTCCGTTTTAGACTGCGTGTCCTTTTCTTTGACTCCATTCGCCTATAGTCCTCTTCGCATTGCTGCAGCGAATCCCAGGCGGGCTCCTGCACTCTCTCTGGGTCGGCCGCCCACCTGACGATTTCTTCCCACGTCGTATACCCATGCCTCTGCTATCCATAACGTCCTCCTTTCGCTGCTGAAGCTGTCGCTGCCAGTTTACACACTGCTCGGTCCGATTGTGGTGGGTGATTCTGTAACGCGTTCGCCTGTTGAAAGAAGAGAGTCGGACCGAAATGCAGCGTGTTGGTTACTCATGACTTTAATGAATGAAAATGCGGTACATGAAATAACTCATGCAAGTGATTAGTAGGTTCTGACAAGACAGAGACTCCTCCTCTTTATTAGATCACTGCAAGAAAATATGAATGATTCTATCAGAGAAGACAGAGGAAAGCTCATAACCAAATTCAGAAATAAATAGTTTTTATTTATCTCGTTTTAAAGGGTCAAACTGTGCCACAAAGAAATCCATTAAAGGTTTTTATATTTTACCTCTCAGGTAAGTCAAATAAAATCCCAAGAATCTACTAAAACTGTTCCTTCTAAATATCTCTGCCTGGCGTTGTCGGCTATCGATAGTGTGTCCGACTCTGCCCGCCAAAGGTCGTCAGGGCTAGCCAACCAATCACATCACCCGGTTCCCGAGATCAGTACTGACATAGCAGAATTCTGCCGTATCACCAGATATTAATGTCCATAGAGCTTTAATTAAGCAGACAGGAATGATCCATGTGTACATAAATTGACTCGTGGATTGACTGCCAGGTGCCATAAGTCCTGCTACATAAATTGGGTACAGTAGGTCGCAGCTCTGGTGTCATTGAGGGGGGGGTAACATCAGTAAATCACCTGTTCTGGTTTCATTGAGGGGGTAACATCAGTAGATCACCTGTTCTGGTGTCATTGAGGGGGGTCAACATCAGTAAATCACCTGTTCTGGTTTCATTGAGGGGGGGGTAACATCAGTAAATCACCTGCTCTGGTTTCATTGAGGGGGGTAACATCAGTAAATCACCTGCTCTGGTGTCATTGAGGGGGGTAACATCAGTAAATCACCTGCTCTGGTGTCATTGAGGGGGGTAACATCAGTAAATCACCTGCTCTGGTGTCATTGAGGAGGTAACATCAGTAAATCACCTGCTCTGGTGTCATTGAGGGGGGGTAACATCAGTAAATCACCTGCTCTGGTATCATTGAGGGGGGCATCAGTAAATCACCTGCTCTGGTGTCATTGAGGGGGGTAACATCAGTAAATCACCTGCTCTGGTGTCATTGAGGGGGGTAACATCAGTAAATCACCTGCTCTGGTGTCATTGAGGGAGGTAACATCAGTAAATCACCTGCTCTGGTGTCATTGAGGGGGAGGTAACATCAGTAAATCACCTGCTCTGGTGTCATTGAGGGGGGGGCATCAGTAAATCACCTGCTCTGGTGTCATTGGGGGGGTAACACAGTAAATCACCTGTTCTGGTTTCATTGAGGGGGGTAACATCAGTAAATCACCTGTTCTGGTGTCATTGAGGGGGGAGGTAACATCAGTAAATCACCTGCTCTGGTGTCATTGAGGGGGAGGTAACATCAGTAAATCACCTGCTCTGGTGTCATTGAGGGGGGCATCAGTAAATCACCTGCTCTGGTGTCATTGAGGGGGGGGTAACATCAGTAAATCACCTGCTCTGGTGTCATTGAGGGGAGGGGGCATCAGTAAATCACCTGCTCTGGTGTCATTGGGGGGGGGCATCAGTAAAAATCACCTGCTCTGGTGTCATTGAGGGGGGTAACATCAGTAAATCACCTGTTCTGGTGTCATTGAGGGGAGGTAACATCAGCAAATCACCTGCTCTGGTGTCATTGAGGGGAGGTAACATCAGTAAATCACCTGCTCTGGTGTCATTGAGGGGGAACATCAGTAAAATCACCTGCTCTGGTGTCATTGGAGGGGCATCAGTAAATCACCTGCTCTGGTGTCATTGAGGGGAGGTAACATCAGTAAATCACCTGCTCTGGTGTCATTGAGGGGGGTAACATCAGTAAATCACCTGCTCTGGTGTCATGAGGGGGAGGTAACATCAGTAAAATCACCTGCTCTGGTGTCATTGAGGGG
>NW_025753342.1:7500-10889 GCF_021184085.1 Oncorhynchus gorbuscha
GACGCCAACGCTGCCATCGGAGCAAACTCAGTAGACGCTTAGCATGAGGATAGAAATAGATGATAGACGTTAGCCAAGCAGACACTATGGGATCCAATTACCGTGGGCTCACAAGTGGTCTATGAAACACCTACAAGTGGAGAGAGGACATGAGCAGATCTGAACAAGAATCTATATAATATGACTCATAAGTCTAGCATAATTAGCAAACACATACTAACTCATACACAGACACGAGGCCAACGCAATGAATCTATATAATATGACTCATAAGTCTAGCATAATTAGCAAACACATACTAACTCATACACAGACACGAGGCCAACGCAATGACATGTATACACAAACACACACATACACTCAATCACACACACAAACACAGCTGCTGCCTCCCGTCCCGTGTGTGTGTACACAGTGGTGAGTCCTGGGGTCCCTGGCCCATGTGTGTGTACGCAGTGGTGAGTCCTGGGGTCCCTGGCCCGTGTGTGTGTACGCAGTGGTGAGTCCTGGGGTCCCTGGCCCGTGTGTGTGTACGCAGTGGTGAGTCCTGGGTTCCCTGGCCCGTGTGTGACGACAGCTGCTGACCGGTGTAAGAGCCGTAGTGCCGCGGTTCAGTTTTGTGGATTAGCACGCCGGCGTGAATACTGAGACGACATCACAGCCAATCACATATTCATGGGAAATTCAATTTCTTCTACCACCGCGCCGGGATGATTTGGCTCGACAAAGGGGTCTAATCTCACCCAGAAAAATTGTCTCAAATTGAAAAGCCAGACGAGGGAAGTGTTTAGAAAGGAGAGAGGGACTGAAACAGTCAACAGGAGTATTTCTAATATAGTACAGTATGGCTGTTGTATTCCTCCCCGTTGTGAGAGCAAGCTCACTTTGACTGTCTATTCTTGTAGACGATGACGACAGTCGAGTGTAGTGCAGCAATCACCTTGCAATCACCTTGCAATCACCTTGCAATCACCTTGCAATCACCTTGCTATCACCTTGCTCGTAAAACCGTCTGGGCAGGCAGGTAGCCGAGTCGTTAAGAGCATTAGACCGGTAACAGAAAGGTGGTTGGTTTGAATCCCTTGAGCCCTTGAGCAAGGCACTTCATTGAGCCCGTAAGTCACTCTGGATAAGAGCATCTGCTCAATGCCACCACCCAAAAAAAGAGCAAGTAATTGTCCTGATGATAATGAATAAGGCCCTGAGAGACCCATGTTGTGTAGATGCTGAAACACTAATTGGAGCCAATCAACATGTCACACTGACACAAGATAATCTGATTTTATTTCCTCCCAGTGGTGCTGCAACTTTATATGGTGATGAAGGTTTTCTTTCCAGGGGTCACCGGAAACAGAGCATTCTGGGAGTTCAGACGAGGGTCTTCCTGCTCCCCGAGGCGAAGCTCAGCCCCAAGTATACCACAGTTTGGGTTTTGTTGACAGGTGTAAAATGAGACCGGAGGGGGGGAGAGAGAGAGAGAGAGAGAGAGAGAGAGAGAGAGAGAGAGAGAGAGAGAGAGAGAGAGAGAGAGAGAGAGAGAGAGAGAGAGAGAGAGAGAGAGAGAGAGAGAGAGAGAGAGAGAGACTGCAGAGATTTCCCGGTGTAGCCAACACAGAACACCACGACACCCCCGGTGTGGCCAACACAGAACACCACGACACCCCCGGTGTGGTCAACACAGAACACCTTGACACTCCCCGGTGTGGCCAACACAGAACACCACAACACCCCCGGTGAGGCCAACACAGAACACCACGACACCCCCGGCGTGGCCAACACAGAACACCACGACACCCCGGCGTGGCCAACACAGAACACCACGACACCCCCGGTGTGGCCAACACAGAACACCACGACACCCCCCAGCGTGGCCAACACAGAACACCACGACACCCCCGGTGTGGCCAACACAGAACACCACGACACCCCCGGTGTGGTCAACACAGAACACCTTGACACTCCCGGTGTGGCCAACACAGAACACGCCACGAACACCCCCGGTGTGGCCAACACAGAACACCACGACACCCCCGGCGTGGCCAACACAGAACACCACGACACCCCGGTGTGGCCAACACAGAACACCACGACACCCCGGTGTGGCCAACACAGAACACCACGACACCCCCCGGTGTGGCCAACACAGAACACCACGACACCCCCGGTGTGGCCAACACAGAACACCACGACACCCCCCGGTGTGGCCAACACAGAACACCACGACACCCCCGGTGTGGCCAACACAGAACACCACGACACCCCCCGGTGTGGCCAACACAGAACACCACGACACCACCCCCCCCCGGTGTGGCCAACACAGAACACCACAACACCCCCGGTGTGGCCAACACAGAACACCACGACACCCCCCCCCGGTGTGACCAACACAGAACACCAAAACACCACCGGCAAAACACATCTACACAAAAAGTCACACCCCTGCATTAAAACACAAACATTTGATATCAAACCATAATTTAAAATTACACACTAACTTATTCAACAACACACTGTGGACTGTGGACACAGTGTGTGTGTGTGTGTGTGTGTGTGTGTGTGTGTGTGTGTGTGTGTGTGTGTGTGTGTGTGTGTGTGTGTGTGTGTGTGTGTGTGTGTGTGTGTGTGTGTGTGTGTGTGTGTGTGTGTGTGTGTGTGTGTGTGTGTGTGGCAGACGGAAGCTGAGGTTTATAAGGAAAAGGGGGAACGGTTTTACAGACCTGTAACACACCAGATGGAATAGCCTCTTTCCATGGGCCGCTGGAATGGGAAAAACACTCTCTATTTGTCTTCTTATAACTGTCACAGAGGGCCAAGGTGTTACTTTCCATGACCGGATGGATGCAGTTTAAATTCATTAGTTATATTGTTGCACAATCTAGCCTCTATGTGTATGTACAATAGTGTGTGTACTCCGAGGCCTAGGACGTAGGACAGAGGCCTAGGACGTAGGACAGAGGCCTTGGACGTAGGACAGAGGCCTTGGACGTAGGACAGAGGCCTTGGACATAGGACACAGGCCTAGGACGTAAGACAGACCTAGAGGCCTAGACCTAGGACGTAGGACAGAGGCCTTGGATGTAGGACAGAGGCCTTGGACGTAGGACAGAGGCCTAGGACGTAGGACAGAGGCCTAGGACATAGGACAGAGGCCTAGGACGTAGGACAGAGGCCTTGGACGTAGGACAGAGGCCTTGGACGTAGAGCAGAGGCCTAGGACGTAGGACAGAGGCCTTGGACGTAGGACAGAGGCCTTGGACGTAGGACAGAGACCTTGGACGTAGGACAGAGGCCTAGGACGTAGGACAGAGGCCTTGGACGTAGGACAGAGGCCTTGGACGTAGGACAGAGGCCTAGGACGTAGGACAGAGGCCTTGGACGTAGGACAGAGG
>NW_025753343.1:0-10887 GCF_021184085.1 Oncorhynchus gorbuscha
CTGTCATGTTTGTCATTTATTATCATGTCTTGTCCCTGTGCTCCCCATTCTATTCGTTTCCCTCTGCTGGTCTTATTAGGTTCTTTCCCTCTTTCTATCCCTCTCTCTCCCTCCCTCTCTCTCTCTCGCTCTCTCTTCTCTCTATCGTTCCGTTCCTGCTCCCAGCTGTTCCTATTCCCCTAATCATCATTTAGTCTTCCCACACCTGTTCCCGATCCTTTCCCCTGATTGGAGTCCCTATTTATTCCTTTGTGTTCCGTTCCTGTCCTGTCGGTTCCTTGTTTAGTATTCACCGTGCTGTGATTGTGTTTCGCCCTGTCCTGTCGTGTTTTTTGCCTTCATCAGATGCTGCGTGTGAGCAGGTGTCTCTGTCAACTACGGCCTGCGCCTACCCGAAGCGACCTGCAGTCTGTGGCCGCTTCTCTTGTTATTCCCCTCTACAGACTAGAGGATTTCTGTTATTCCCTGTTTGGACTTGAATAAACTCTGTTTCTGTTAAGTCGCTTTTGGGTCCTCTATCACCTGCATGACAGAAGGAACCGACCAAGGAATGGACCCAGCGACTTCAGACGCTCGTTACACTGCCGTCAAGATCCAAGGAGCTATGCTCGGCAGACACGAGCAGGAATTGTCTGCTGCTCGCCATGCCGTGGAGAACCTGGCCGCTCAGGTTTCCGACCTCTCTGGACAGTTCCAGAGTCTACGTCTCGTGCCACCTGTTACTTCCTGGCCTGCCGAGCCTCCAGAACCTAGGGTTAATAACCCACCTTGCTACTCCGGGCAGCCCACTGAGTGCCGCTCCTTTCTCACGCAGTGTGAGATTGTGTTCTCTCTCCAACCCAACACATACTCTAGAGAGAGAGCTCGGGTTGCTTACGTCATTTCACTCCTTACTGGCCGGGCTCGAGAATGGGGCACAGCTATCTGGGAGGCAAGGGCTGATTGCTCTAACAAGTTCCAGAACTTTAAAGAGGAGATGATTCGGGTTTTTGACCGTTCAGTTTTTGGTAGGGAGGCTTCTAGGGCCCTGGCTTCCTTATGCCAAGGTGAACGGTCCATAACGGATTATTCTATTGAGTTTCGCACTCTTGCTGCCTCTAGTGAGTGGAGCGAGGCCGGCGCTGCTCGCTCGTTTTCTGGAGGGACTCCACGCAGTGGTTAAGGATGAGATTCTCTCCCGGGAGGTTCCTTCAGATGTGGACTCTTTGATTGCTCTCGCCATCCGCATAGAACGACGGGTAGATCTTCGTCACCGGGCTCGTGGAAGAGAGCTCGCATCAACGGTGTTTCCCTGCTCCGCATCGCAACCATCTCCCTCCTCTGGCTTTGAGACTGAGCCCATGCAGCTGGGAGGGATTCGCATCTCGACTAAGGAGAGGGAACGGAGGATCACCAACCGCCTGTGCCTCTATTGCGGAGTTGCTGGACATTTTGTTAATTCATGTCCAGTAAGAGGCCAGAGCCCATCAGTAGCGGAGGGCTACTGGTGAGCGCTACTACTCAGGTCTCTTCATCTAGATCTTGTACTACTATGTCGGTCCATCTACGCTGGACCGGTTCGGGTGCTACATGCAGTGCCTTGATTGACTCTGGGGCTGAGGGTTGTTTCATGGATGAAGCATGGGTTCGGAAACATAACATTCCTTTCAGACCGTTAGACAAGCCTACGCCCATGTTTGCCTTAGATGGTAGTCATCTTCCCAGTATCAAATTTGAGACACTACCTTTAACTCTCACAGTATCTGGTAACCACAGTGAGACTATTTCTTTTTGATTTTCCGTTCACCGTTTACACCTGTTGTTTTGGGTCATCCCTGGCTAGTATGTCATAATCCTTCTATTAATTGGTCTAGTAATTCTATCCTATCCTGGAACGTTTCTTGTCATGTGAAGTGTTTAATGTCTGCCATCCCTCCCGTTTCTTCTGTCCCTACTTCTCAGGAGGAACCTGGCGATTTGACAGGAGTGCCGGAGGAATATCATGATCTGCGCACGGTCTTCCAGTCGGTCCCGAGCCAACTCCCCTTCCCCCTCACCGGTCGTATGATTGTAGTATTGATCTCCTTCCGGGGACCACTCCTCCTCGAGGTAGACTATACTCTCTGTCGGCTCCCCGAACGTAAGGCTCTCGAGGATTATTTGTCTGTGTCTCTTGGCGCGGTACCATAGTGCCTTCTTCTTCTCCCGGCCGGGGCGGGGTTCTTTTTTGTTAAGAAGAAGGACGGTACTCTGCGCCCCTGCGTGGATATCGAGCTGAATGACATAACGGTTAAGAATCGTTATCCGCTTCCCCTTATGTCATCAGCCTTCGAGGGTGCAGGGAGCCAGGTGCTTTACTAAGTTGGACCTTCGTAACGCTTACCATCTCGTGCGCATCAGAGAGAGACGAGTGGAAAACGGCGTTTAACACTCCGTTAGGGCATTTTGAGTACCGGGTTCTGCCGTTCGGTCTCGCCAATGCGCCAGCTGTTTTTCAGGCATTAGTTAATGATGTTCTGAGAGACATGCTGAACATCTTGTTTTTGTCTATCTTGACGACATCCTGATTTTCTCCGTCACTCGAGATTCATGTTCAGCACGTTCGACGTGTTCTACAGCGCCTTTTAGAGAATTGTCTCTACGTTAAGGCTGAGAAGTGCTCTTTTCATGTCTCCTCCGTTACTTTTCTCGGTTCCGTTATTTCCGCTGAAGGCATTCAGATGGATTCCGCTAAGGTCCAAGCTGTCAGTGATTGGCCCGTTCCAAGGTCACGTGTCGAGTTGCAGCGCTTTTTAGGTTTCGCTAATTTCTATCGGCGTTTCATTGCGTAATTTCGGTCAAGTTGCTGCCCCTCTCACAGCTCTTACTTCTGTCAAGACGTGTTTTAAGTGGTCCGGTTCCGCCCAGGGAGCTTTTGATCTTCTAAAAAGAACGTTTTACGTCCGCTCCTATCCTCGTTACTCCTGACGTCACTAGACAATTCATTGTCGAGGTTGGCAGCTTCCAGAGGTAGGCGTGGGAGCCATTCCTATCCCAGCGCTTCCAGTCTGACCGATAAGGTTCATCCTTGCGCTTATTTTCTCATCGCCTGTCGCCATCTGAGCGCAACTATGATGTGGGTAACCGTGAACTGCTCGCCATCCGCTTAGCCCTAGGCGAATGGCGACAGTGGTTGGAGGGCGACCGTTCCTTTTGTCGTTTGGACAGACCATAAGAACCTTGAGTACATCCGTTCTGCCAAACGACTTAATGCCCGTCAAGCTCGTTGGGCGTTGTTTTCGCTCGTTTCGAGTTTGTGATTTCTTACCGTCCGGGTAGCAAGAACACCAAGCCTGATGCCTTATCCCGTCTGTTTAGTTCTTCTGTGGCTTCTACTGATCCCGAGGGATTCTTCCTTATGGGCGTGTTGTCGGGTTAACAGTCTGGGGAATTGAAAGACAGGTTAAGCAAGCACTCACGCACACTGCGTCGCCGCGCGCTTGTCCTAGTAACCTCCTTTTCGTTCCTGTTTCCACTCGTCTGGCTGTTCTTCAGTGGGCTCACTCTGCCAAGTTAGCTGGTCATCCCGGTGTTCGAGGCACTCTTGCGTCTCGTCGCCAGCGCTTTTGGTGGCCGACTCCAGGAGCGTGACACGCGCCGTTTCGTGGCTGCTTGTTCGGACTGCGCGCAGACTAAGTCGGGTAACTCTCCTCCTGCCGGTCGTCTCAGACCGCTCCCCCCTTCTCGACCATGGTCTCACATCGCCTTGGACTTCATTACCGGTCTGCCTTTGTCTGCGGGGAAGACTGTGATTCTTACGGTTGTCGATAGGTTCTCTAAGGCGGCACATTTCATTCCCCCCGCTAAACTTCCTTCCGCTAAGGAGACGGCACAAATCATTATTGAGAATGTATTCAGAATTCATGGCCTCCCGTTAGACGCCGTTTCAGACAGAGGCCCGCAATTCACGTCACAGTTTTGGAGGGAGTTCTGTCGTTTGATTGGTGCGTCCGTCAGTCTCTCTTCCGGGTTTCATCCCCAGTCTAACGGTCAAGCAGAGGGCCAATCAGACGATTGGTCGCATACTACGCAGTCTTTCTTTCAGAAACCCTGCGTCTTGGGCAGAACAGCTCCCTGGGCAGAATACGCTCTGGTCGCTTCCTTCGTCTGCTACCGGGTTATCTCCGTTTCAGAGTAGTCTGGGTTACCAGCCTCCTCTGTTCTCATCCCAGCTTGCCGAGTCCAGCGTTCCCTCCGCTCAAGCGTTTGTCCAACGTTGTGAGCGCACCTGGAGGAGGGTGAGGTCTGCACTTTGCCGTTACAGGGCACAGACGGTGAGAGCCGCCAATAAACGCAGGATTAGAGTCCAAGGTATTGTTGCGGCCAGAGAGTGTGGCTTTCCACTCGCAACCTTCCTCTTACGACAGCTTCTCGTAAGTTGACTCCGCGGTTCATTGGTCCGTTCCGTGTCTCCCAGGTCGTCAATCCTGTCGCTGTGCGACTGCTTCTTCCGCGACATCTTCGTCGCGTCCATCCTGTCTTCCATGTCTCCTGTGTTAAGCCCTTTCTTGCACCCCCCGTTCGTCTTCCCTCCCCCCCTCCCGTCCTTGTCGAGCGCACCTATTTACAAGGTACATAAGATCATGGACATGCGTTCTCGGGGACGGGGTCACCAATACTTAAGTAGTTGGGAGGGTTACGGTCCTGAGGAGAGGAGTTGGGTTCCGTCTCGGGGCGTGCTGGACCGTTCACTCATCGATGATTTCCTCCGTTGCCGCCAGGATTCCTCTCGAGTGCGCCAGGAGGCGCTCGGTGAGTGGGGGGTACTGTCATGTTTGTCATTTATTATCATGTCTTGTCCCTGTGCTCCCCATTCTATTCGTTTCCCTCTGCTGGTCTTATTAGGTTCTTTCCCTCTTTCTATCCCTCTCTCTCCTCCCTCTCCACTCTCTCGCTCTCTCTTCTCTCTATCGTTCCGTTCCTGCTCCCAGCTGTTCCTATTCCCCTAATCATCATTTAGTCTTCCCACACCTGTTCCCGATCCTTTCCCCTGATTGGAGTCCCTATTTATTCCTTTGTGTTCCGTTCCTGTCCCGTCGGTTCCTTGTTTAGTATTCACCGTGCTGTGATTGTGTTTCGCCCTGTCCTGTCGTGTTTTTGCCTTCATCAGATGCTGCGTGTGAGCAGGTGTCTCTGTCAACTACGGCCTGCGCCTACCGAGCGACCTGCAGTCTGTGGCCGCTTCTCTTGTTATTCCCCTCTACAGACTAGAGGATTTCTGTTATTCCCTGTTTGGACTTGAATAAACTCTGTTTCTGTTAAGTCGCTTTTGGGTCCTCTATCACCCTGACAGGGACAGCGAGCAGAGGACAATACTACAGAAAACTAAAATATATAGAAGACTATAGAAGAATATAGAAAAGTATAAATAACTATAGAAAAGTATAATATATAGAAGACTACAGGAAACTATAGATTATATAAGACTATAGAAAATTAGAGAAAACTATAGAGGACTATAGAAGACTATAGAAGACTGCAGAAACTATAGAAAACTATTTTTTAACTATAGATGACTATAGAAAACTATAGAAAACTAAAATATATAGAAAACCACAGAAAACTATAGAAGACTATATAAAACTATAGAAAACTATAGAAGACTATGTAAGAATAT
Source organism: Oncorhynchus gorbuscha (assembly GCF_021184085.1). Classification (NCBI taxonomy): domain Eukaryota; kingdom Metazoa; phylum Chordata; class Actinopteri; order Salmoniformes; family Salmonidae; genus Oncorhynchus; species Oncorhynchus gorbuscha. Next base: position 5,636 of record NW_025753343.1, read on the forward strand.
AGAAGACTATAGAAAACTATAGAAGACTATGTAAGAATATAGAAGACTATAGAAAACTATAGAAGACTATGTAAGACTATATAGAAAACCATAGAAAACTAAAATATATAGAAGACCTGAAGACTATAGAAGACTATATAAAACTATATAAGACTATAGAAGACTATAGAAGACTATAGAAGACTATATAAGACTATAGAAGACTATATAAACTATATAAGACTATAGAAGACTATAGAAGACTATATAAAACTATAGAACACTATAGAAGACTATATAAAACTATAGAACACTATAGAAGACTACAGAAGACTATAAAACTATAGAAGACTATAGAAGACTATAGAAGACTATAGAAGACTATATAAAACTATATAAGACTATAGAAGACTATAGAAGACTATAGAAGACTATATAAAAACTATAGAACACTATAGAAGACTATATAAAACTATAGAAGACTACAGAAGACTATATAAAACTATATAAGACTATAGAAGACTATAGAAGACTATAGAAGACTATATAAAACTATAGAAGACTATAGAAGACTATAGAACACTATTGTATCAAGAATGGTCCACCAGCCAAAGGATATCCAGCCAACTTGAAACAACTGTGGGAAGCATTAGAGCCTCAACATTGACCAGCATCCCTGTGGAACGCGACGCCTTTGTAGAGTCCATGGACCCAATTTTAATTGAGGCTGTTCTGAGGGGCAAAGGGTTTGCTAATTCAATATTAGAAAAGTGTTGTTAATGTTTTTAATCACTCAGCGTAAGTCCAGTACCTCTATCAGTCAGTGTGGTTGAGCTTTCAATAGCTACTGTAGAGGTACACAGATGAACCACACAAGGCTAATAGTTAGCCTGGGAGATGATGTCTCATGAAGCCCTGCATAGGCCTATTCTGGAGTGGAAAGAGACAGATTATAGCGTAGGATGAGTCCTTGTCACCGGTCCTGTACTTACGCCTTTTTAATGTCCTCCGGAGAGGCGCTTCGTGACACTCCCAGAACATCATAATAATCCGTCATGTCTTCTTCACCGACGTCACGGCAACTGTTGACGACAACAACAACAACAACACAAATCTCATCAATGGGAGATACACAACAATACTTCTCAACAGGTGGGATCTTTTTGAAGCCTCATGCCATCTTATCTTGTGGCATAATCGACAGCCAATCAAACTGCTTTATTAGTTTAGTAGAACTGTGTTAACCCTATCATAACCCAGGATTTGTGGTTCTATAATCATACTGTTTATTGTAGTTGTTGACTTTTTTTTGTCCTTGTAAATAAATCAAAATATTTTATTTTTATTTCACCTTTATTTAACCAGGTAAGCTAGTTGAGAACAAGTTCTCATTTACCATTGCGACCTGGCCAAGATAAAGCATAGCAGTTCGACACATACAACAACACAGAGTTACACATGGAATGAACAAACATACAGTCAATAATACAGTAGAAAATGAGCCTCCGGTGGCACAGTGGTTAAGGGCTGTGCCATCAGAGTCCCTGGGTTCGCGCCCAGGCTCTGTTGTAACCGCCGCGACCGGGAGGTCCGTGCAGCGACGCACACAATTGGCCTAGCATCGTCCGGGTGAGGTCCGGGTTAGGAAGGGCTTGGTCGGTAGGGATATCCTTGTCTCATCGCGCACCAGCGACTCCTGTGGCAGGCCGGGCGCTAACCAAGGTTGCCAGGTGCACGGTGTTTCCTCCGACACATTGGCTGGCTTCCAGGTTGGATGCGCTGTGTTAAGAAGCAGTACGGCTGGTTGGGTTGTGTATCGGAGGACGCATGACTTTCACAACGTCTCTCCCGAACCCGTTCGGGAGTTGTAGCGATGAGACAAGATAGTAGCTACTACAACAATTGGATACAACGAAATTGGCGAGAAAAAGGGGTAAAATTAAACAAAAAAATTAAAATAATAATAATAATAATAATACAGTAGAAAAAAAAAGAAAACAAAGTCTATATACAGTGAGTGTGAATAAGGTCAAATAAGGCAATAAATAGGTCATGGTGGCAAAGTAATTACGATATGGCAATTAAACACTGGAATGATAGATGTGCAAGTAGAGATACTGTGGTGCAAAAGGAGCAAAATAAATCAATTCAGTATGGGGATGAGGTAGATATACATATGAGGCTGTTTACAGATGGGCTATGTACAGGTGGGCTATGTACAGATGGGCTATGTACAGATGGGCTATGTACAGGTGGGCTATGTACAGATGGGCTATGTACAGATGGGCTATGTACAGATGGGCTATGTACAGATGGGCTATGTACAGATGGGCTATGTACAGGTGCAGTGATCTGTAAGCTGCTCTGACAGCTGGTGCTTAAAGTTAGTGAGGGAGATGGGAATCTCCAGCTTCAGTGATTTTTGCAGTTCGTTCCAGTCTGGAAATCAAACCATGTTTAAAACTATCATAAATCACGGACTGTCAGTTGACAGTCAGTTGATAGTGGAAACAATTCCCCAGCCCCAGTTTACCAAAACAAACGTGATATGGTCAGGTTGATGAAATTGCAAATTGGGCCACTTCCCCTCCACAGACACCAAGCCCTTCCTCCTTCTGTGCTGTGTGGACTGTGCCTCTTCCCACTCCACAGACACCAAGCCCCTCCTCCTTCTGTGCTGTGTGGACTGTGACTCTTCCCACTCCACAGACACCAAGCCCCTCCTCCTTCTGTGCTGTGTGGACTGTGCCTCTTCCCACTCCACAGACACCAAGCCCCTCCTCCTTCTGTGCTGTGTGGACTGTGACTCTTCCTACTCCACAGACACCAAGCCTCCTCCTTCTGTGCTGTGTGGACTGTGCCTCTTCCCACTCCACAGACACCAAGCCCCTCCACCTTCCACTTACAGCAAAAATGAAAGATCACTTCTTCCTCTCTGACAACAAGGGGTTTAAACTAGCTATTTGCATTTGAGGTTTGGTCCAACAGACATCGACGAGAACTTGACCTTTTGTAACGATTCCCTTGTTTGTGTTTCATCTCCCAAAATATAGAATAGAGCAGACCCTTACTAAAACGAGTATCAATGAACGTGTGTGTGTGGGGGGAAATGAAATGCTCAGTTTGTCACGCGAGGCATTGCAATACCACGTAGGGCAAGCAGCATGTTAGCCACAGACTGTTATGTGCTAGCTGTCTACTCAGTGGTTTATAAATGTGCAATGACCATACAAAGATGCATTTAAGTTGTGCATTGTGCATGGTTCTGGGTAAACCTGTAACAAAATGACATTTTCATAGACAGATGTGAAAGCCAGATCAGTGATTATTGAAGACTAGAAAAAAGCAGGTTAAACTATTTTTTGATTTCATCAGGATCATTGCTGCTATAAAATAATTGGAATTATTAGTGGGGCTTGTGGTTGTGGGAAGGCTTATATTGCTTTAGCCTAGATATGGAACATTGCTGCTATTCACTCTCTGGGAAGGCTTTTCTGATTTCATCAGGATCATTGCTGCTATAACAGCCTCCACTCTTCTGGGAAGGCTTTCCACTAGATGTTGGAACATTGCTGCTATAACAGCCTCCACTCTTTCCACTAGATGGGAAGGCTCTTCCACTAGATGGAACATTGAACATTGCTGCTATAACAGCCTCCACTCTTCTGGGAAGGCTTTCCACTAGATGTTGGAACATTGCTGCAGGGACTTGCTTCCATTCAGCCACAAGAGCATAACTGAGGTTGGGCACTAATGTTGGGTGATTAGGCCTGGCTCGCAGTTGGCGTTCCAATTCATTCCAAAGGTTGTCTGATGGGGTTGAGTTCAGGGTCAGCAGGCCAGCCAAGTTCTTCCACCGATCTCAACAAACCATTTCTGTATGGAACTCTGCTGCACTGGGCATTGTCATGCTGAAACAGGAAAGGGCCTTCCCCAAACTGTTGCCACAAAGTTGGAAGCACAGAATCGGCTAGAATGTCATTGTTAGCGTTAAGATTTCCCTTCACTGGAACTAAGGGGCCCAAACCATGAAAGACAGCCCCAGAACATTATTCCTCCTCCACCAAACTTTACAGTCGGCACTATGCATTTGGGAAGGTAGTGTTCTCCTAGCATCCGGCAAACCCAGATTTGTCCGTCGGACTTCCAGATGGTGAAGCGTGATTCATCACTCCAGAGATTAGTTTTAAACCATTCCAGCCGACACTTGGTATCACACATGGTGATCTTAGTCTTGTGTGAGGCTGCTCGGTCATGGAAACTCATTTTATGAAGCTCCTGGCAAACAGTTAGTGTTGACTTTATTTCTAGAGGCAGTTTGTAACTCGGTAGTGAGTGTTTTAACCGAGGACAGACCATTTTTACGCACTATGTGCTTCAGTACTAGGCGGTCCTGTTCTGTGAGCTTGTGTGGCCTACCATCGCGGCGGAGCCGTTGTTGCTCCTAGATGTTTCCACTTCACAATAACAGCGCTTACAGTTGACCGGGGAAGCTCCAGCAAGGCAAGAAATTTGACGGTGCCACATTGAAAGTCACTGAGCTCTTCAGTATGTGCCAAACTACTGCCAGTGTTTGTCTATGGAGATTGCATGGCTGTGTGCTTGATTGTATACACCTGTCAGCAACGAGTGTGGCTGAAATAGCTGAATCCACTAATTGGAAGGAGTGCCCACATACTGCTGGACATGTTGTGTAAAACAGGATAACTTGTTAATGGCACAATCAGTGATTTTTTAAAATTTATTTGACCTTTATTTAACTAGGCAAGTCAGTTAAGAACAAATTCTTATTTTCAATGACGGCCCAGGAACAGTGGGTTAACTGCCTGTTCAGGGGCAGATTACTGCTGTTCAATGGTCATTCCAAATCAACCATTACATTCTTGTTTTGTTTTTTAATTACATTTACATTAAAGTCATTTAGCAGACGCTCTTTAATGAGCTTAGTAAGCTGCAATCTAGTTGTATTACCGTGTTAATACACTGTTAGTGGGCCACTAGTCTAGTTGTATTACCGTGTTAATACACTGTTAGTGGGCCACTAGTCTAGTTGTATTACCGTGTTAATACACTGTTAGTGGGCCACTAGTCTAGTTGTATTACCGTGTTAATACACTGTTAGTGGGCCACTAGTCTAGTTGTATTGCCCGTGTTTAATATGCCTGCTGTTAGTGGGCCACTAGTCTAGTTGTATTACCGTGTTAATACACTGCCCAGTAGGCCACTAGATCTGGGTGTATTACCGTGTTAATGCACCGTTGGTGGGCCACTAG
>NW_025753344.1:0-10882 GCF_021184085.1 Oncorhynchus gorbuscha
TCTCCTCTCCTCCTCTCTTCTCCTCCCCTCCTCTCCTCTCCTCCTCTCCAACGGTGTCAGGAAGAAGAGCTGGCTACCACCCAACACTATCCTCTCCTCCTCGCCTCTTTCCTCTCCTCCTCTTCTCTCTCCTCTCCTCCTCTCCTCTCCTCTCCTCCTCGCCACTCTCCTCTCCTCTCCTTCTCTCTCCTCTCCTCCTCTCCTCTCCTCTTCAATGGTGTCAGGAAGAAGAGCTAGCTACCACCCAACACTCTCCCTCTCCTCTCCTCCACTCCCCTCCTCTCCTCTCATCCTCTCCAACGGTGTCAGGAAGAAGAGCTGGCTACCACCCAACACTATCCTCTCCTCCTCTCCTCTCCTCTCCTCCTCGCCTCTCTCCTCTCCTCCTCTTCTCTCTCCTCTCCCTCCTCTCCTCTCCTCTCCTCTCCAACGGTGTCAGGAAGAAGAGCTAGCTACCACCCAACACTCTCCTCCTCGCCTCTCTCCTCTCCTCCTCTTCTCTCTCCTCTCCTCCTCTCCTCTCCTCTCCTCTCCAACGGTGTCAGGAAGAGGAGCTAGCTACCACCCAACACTCTCCTCCTCGCCTCTCTCCTCTCCTCCTCTTCTCTCTCCTCTCCTCCCTCTCCTCTCCTCTCCTCTCCAATGGTGTCAGGAAGAGGAGCTAGCTACCACCCAACACTCTCCTCCTCGCCTCTCTCCTCTCCTCCTCTTCTCTCTCCTCTCCTCCTCTCCTCTCCTCTCCAACGGTGTCAGGAAGAGGAGCTAGCTACCACCCAACACTCTCCTCCTCGCCTCTCTCCTCTCCTCCTCTCCTCTCTCCTCTCCTCTCCTCCTCTCCTCTCCTCTCCTCTCCTCGCCTCTCTCCTCTCCTCTCCTCCTCTCCTCCTCTCTCCTCTCCTCCTCCTTCTCCTCCTCTCGCCTCCTCTCCTCCTCCTTCTCCTCCTCTCCTCCTCCTCTCCTCCTCCCTCCTCCTCTCCTCCTCTCGCCTCCTCTCCTCTCCTCCTCCTCTCCTCCTCTCGCCTCCTCTCCTCCTCCTTCTCCTCCTCTCTCCTCTCCAACGGTGTCAGGAAGAGGAGCTGCTTCCACCCAACACTCTCCTCCTCGCCTCTCTCCTCTCCTCCTCTTCTCTCTCTCCTCTCCTCCTCTCCTCTCCTCTCCAACGGTGTCAGGAAGAGGAGCTGGCTACCACCCAACACTCTCCTCCTCTCGTCCTCTCCTCCTCTCCTCTCCTCTCCTCTCCTCTCCTCTCCTCTCCTCTCCTCTCCTCTCCTCCTCTCCTCTCCTCTCCTCCTCCTTCTCCTCCTCTCGCCTCCTCTCCTCCTCCTTCTCCTCCTCTCCTCCTCCTCTCCTCCTCCCTCCTCCTCTCCTCCTCTCGCCTCCTCTCCTCTCCTCCTCCTCTCCTCCTCGCCTCTCTCCTCTCCTCCTCTTCTCTCTCCTCTCCTCCTCTCCTCTCCTCTCCAACGGTGTCAGGAAGAGGAGCTGGCTACCACCCAACACTCTCCTCCTCGCCTCTCTCCTCTCCTCCTCTTCTCTCTCTCTCCTCCCCTCCTCTCCTCTCTCCTCTCCAACGGTGTCAGGAAGAGGAGCTAGCTACCACCCAACACTCTCCTCCTCGCCTCTCTCCTCTCCTCCTCTTCTCTCTCCTCTCCTCCTCTCCTCTCCTCTCCTCTCCAACGGTGTCAGGAAGAGGAGCTAGCTACCACCCAACACTCTCCTCCTTGCCTCTCTCCTCTCCTCCCTCTTCTCTCTCCTCTCCTCCTCTCCTCTCCAACGGTGTCAGGAAGAGGAGCTAGCTACCACCCAACACTCTCCTCCTCGCCTCTCTCCTCTCCTCCTCTCTCTCTCTCCTCTCCCTCTCCTCCTCTCCTCTCCTCTCCTCTCCTCGCCCTCTCTCCTCTCCTCTCCTCCTCTCCTCCTCTCTCCTCTCCTCCTCCTTCTCCTCCTCTCGCCTCCTCTCCTCCTCCTTCTCCTCCTCTCCTCCTCCTCTCCTCCTCCCTCCTCCTCTCCTCCTCTCGCCTCCTCTCCTCTCCTCCTCCTCTCCTCCTCTCGCCTCCTCTCCTCCTCCTTCTCCTCCTCTCCTCTCCAACGGTGTCAGGAAGAGGAGCTAGCTACCACCCAACACTCTCCTCCTCGCCTCTCTCCTCTCCTCCTCTTCTCTCTCCTCTCCTCCTCTCCTCTCCTCTCCAACGGTGTCAGGAAGAGGAGCTGGCTACCACCCAACACTCTCCTCCTCTCGTCCTCTCCTCCTCTCCTCTCCTCTCCTCTCCTCTCCTCTCCTCTCCTCTCCTCTCCCTCTCCTCTCCTCTCCTCTCCTCCTCTCCTCTCCTCTCCTCTCCCTCTCCTCTCCTCCTCCTTCTCCTCCTCTCGCCTCCTCTCCTCCCTCCTTCTCCTCCTCTCCTCCTCCTCTCCTCCTCCTCCCTCCTCCTCTCCTCCTCTCGCCTCCTCTCCTCTCCTCCCTCCTCTCCTCCTCGCCTCTCTCCTCTCCTCCTCTTCTCTCTCCTCTCCTCCTCTCCTCTCCTCCCCAACGGTGTCAGGAAGAGGAGCTGGCTACCACCCAACACTCTCCTCCTCGCCTCTCTCCTCTCCTCCTCTTCTCTCTCTCCTCTCCTCCTCTCCTCTCCTCTCCAACGGTGTCAGGAAGAGGAGCTGGCTACCACCCAACACCTCTCCTCTCCTCGTCCTCTCCTCCTCTCCTCTCCTCTCCTCTCCTCTCCCTCTCCTCTCCTCTCCTCTCCTCCTCTCCTCTCCTCTCCCTCTCCTCTCCTCTCCTCCTCCTTCTCCTCCTCTCGCCTCCTCTCCTCCTCCTTCTCCTCCTCTCCTCCTCCTCTCCTCCTCCCTCCCTCCTCTCCTCCTCTCGCCTCCTCTCCTCTCCTCCTCTTCTCCTCCTCGCCTCTCTCCTCTCCTCCTCTTCTCTCTCCTCTCCTCCTCTCCTCTCCTCTCCAACGGTGTCAGGAAGAGGAGCTGGCTACCACCCAACACTCTCCTCCTCGCCTCTCTCCTCTCCTCCTCTTCTCTCTCCTCTCCTCCTCTCCTCTCCTCTCCAACGGTGTCAGGAAGAGGAGCTGGCTACCACCCAACACCCCCCCGGGCAGGGCGGAACCTCGTCGGCGCTGTCAAATCCACAAGCGGCTCCTGGTGTTATACCTAAAGTGGACGTTGCCATTGGCTGCAGGAGTCGCATTAGTAGGAATCCTATACAGCCTTTGTTTACAAGTTGGGACACAGGAAGGTGTGGTCCTCCATTACACCTGATAATAATCCTCATTATGTTTAATGATTTTTAATATATTTGACCGTCATTATTTCTCTTTATAGCCTTATACTTTCTCATTATGACCTTCTAACGCTAAAGGGGCGGGCCTTAAGAGCAGCTCCTCACCGATTGGACAGCTCCAAAGTCAGTTACAGCGCAGACAACACCGTAACTCCAGCTATGGGAGATCAGTGTAATCAGATGTATTTATAATGACTAGTTAATGACTAGTTAATGACTAGTTAATGACTATGGGGGTGTGGGATATCGTGGGTTAACTAGATCTGACTCTAGATCCAATCAATCAACCAATCAGATGTATTTATAATGACTATTTATAATGACTAGTTAATGACTAGCTAATGACTAGTTAATGACTAGCTAGTCTCACAGGGGAACATGACTAGTTAATGACTAGTTAATGACTAGTTAATGACTAGCTAGTCTCACAGGGGAACATGACTAGTTAATGACTAGCTAGTCTCACAGGGGAACATGACTAGTTAATGACTAGTTAATGACTAGCTAGTCTCACAGGGGAACATGACTAGTTAATGACTAGCGAGTCTCACAGGGGAACATGACTAGTTAATGACTAGTTAATGACTAGCTAGTCTCACAGGGGAACATGACTAGTTAATGACTAGTTAATGACTAGCTAGTCTCACAGGGGAACATGACTAGTTAATGACTAGTTAATGACTAGCTAGTCTCACAGGGGAACATGACTAGTTAATGACTAGTTAATGACTAGTCATTAACTAGTCGGGTAGAGAGGAACCAGGCTATAGGGGTGGCCAGTCCTCTCTCTGGCTGTGCCGGCAGAGAGGAACCAGGCTATGAGCGGTGGCCAGTCCTCTGGCTGTACCAGGTAGAGAGGAACCAGGCTATGAGGGGTGGCCAGTCCTCTCTGGCTGTACCGGCCAGAGAGGAACCAGGCTATGAGGGGGTGGCCAGTCCTCTCTGGCTGTACCGGTAGAGAGGAACCAGGCATGAGGTGCCAGTCCTCTCTCTGGCTGTACCAGGTAGAGAGGCACTAGCTATGAGGGGTGACCAGTCCTCTTCTGACTGTACCAGGTAAAGAGGAACCAGGCTATGAGGGGTGGTCAGTCCCCTCTCTGCTGTGCCGGGTAGAGAGGAACCAGGCTATGAGGGGTGGCCAGTCCTCTTCTGGCTGTGCCGGGTAGAGAGGAACCAGGCCATGAGGTGGCCAGTCCTATTCTGGCTGTACCGGGTAGAGAGGAACCAGGCTATGAGGGGTGGCCAGTCCTCTTCTGGCTGTACCAGGTAAGGAACCAGGCTATGAGGGGTGGGCCAGTCCTCTTCTGGCTGTACCGGTAGAGAGGAACCAGGCTATGAGGGGTGGCCAGTCCTCTTCTGGCTGTACCAGGTAGAGAGGAACCAGGCTATGAGGGGTGGCCAGTCCTCTTCTGGCTGTGCCGGGTGGAGAGGGAACCAGGCTATGAGGGGTGGCCAGTCCTCTTCTGGCTGTACCGGCTAGAGAGGAACCAGGCTATGAGGGGTGCCAGTCCTCTTCTGGCTGTGCCGGGTGGAATTATAAACCTAGAGAGGTACCAGGCTATGAGGGTGGCCAGTCCTCTTCTGGCTGTGCCGGGTGGAGATTATAAACCCAGAGAGGAACCAGGCTATGAGGTGGCCAGTCCTCTTCGGCTGTGCCGGTGGAGATTATAAACCTAGAGAGGAACCAGGCTATGTGGGGTGGCCAGTCCTTCTGGCTGTGCCGGGTGGAGATTATAAACCTAGAGAGGAACCAGGCTATGAGAGGTGGCCATCCTCTTCTGGCTGTACCAGGTAAAGAGGTACCAGGCTATGAGGGGTGGCCAGTCCTCTTCTGGCTGTGCCGGGTGGAGATGATAACAGAACATGACCAAGATGTTCAAATGTTCATAGATGCCCAACAGAGTCAGATAATAATAATGGTTGTTGATGGCGCGACAGATCAGCACCTCAGGAGTAAATGTCAGTTGGCCTTTTCACAGCCAGACCATTGTGATACGAACGGCTCTGCCTGCAGATCCCTGTCTAGGTGGTCCAGTGGTCTAAGCTGCTGTCTCCGGATCACATATATACGACTGCAGCATGGATTCAAATCCTGCCTACTGCTGTTTCACCTCTCTCTCATCTTTCTGTCTTCTCTGAGGAGAAGGAGACAGACAGACAGACACTCTCTCTAATCTATCTGTCTTCTCAGCAGAGAAAAGGGGACAGACAGAGACCTCTCTCGCATCTTTCTGTCTTCTCTGAGGAGAAGGAGACAGACAGACAGACAGACAGACAGACAGACAGACAGACAGACAGACAGACAGACAGACAGACAGACAGACAGACAGACAGACAGACAGACAGACAGACAGACAGACAGACAGACAGACAGACAGATCCGTTATTAGAAGCTGCTGGACAGTACTACTTATTATAATGATCCCATCTTTCATAGGGCGAGTGGAGTGGTGAGTGGTGAGTGGTGAGTGAGTGAGTGGAGTGAGTGAGTGAGTGAGTGAGTGAGTGAGTGGTGAGTGAGTGAGTGAGTGAGTGAGTGAGTGAGTGAGTGAGTGAGTGAGTGAGTGAGTGAGTGAGTGAGTGAGTGTGTGTGTGTGTGTGTGTGTGTGTGTGTGTGTGTGTGTGTGTGTGTGTGTGTGTGTGTGTGTGTGTGTGTGTGTGTGTGGTCTGACTGAGTCATACATCATAACACTGAGTCTGTTGTGTTGTAGTACCTCAGTAATGACAAGGAGGAGAGAGAGTGGGACACACACAGCTTAATGACAGACAGAACCAGACACAGAACCAGACAGAACCAGACACAGAACCTGACACAGAACCAGACACAGAACCAGACACAGAACCAGACAGAACCAGACACAGAACCAGACACAGAACCAGACAGATCCAGACACAGAACCAGACACAGAACCAGACACAGAACCAGACACAGAACCAGACACAGAACCAGACACAGAACCAGACAGAACCAGACACAGAACCAGACACAGAACCAGACAGAACCAGACACAGAACCAGACAGAACCAGACACAGAACCAGACACAAAACCAGACAGAACCAGACACAGAACCAGACAGACCCAGACAGAACCAGACACAGAACCAGACAGACCCAGACAGATCCAGACACAGAACCAGACACAGAACCAGACAGAACCAGACACAGAACCAGACACAGAACCAGACAGAACCAGACACAGAACAGACACAGAACCAGACAGAACCAGACACAGAACCAGACAGAACCAGACACAGAACCAGACACAAAACCAGACAGAACCAACAGAACCAGACAGACCCAGACAGAACCAGACACAGAACCAGACACAGAACCAGACACAGAACCAGACACAGAACCAGACAGAACCAGACACAGAACCAGACACAGAACCAGACAGAACCAGAACACAGAAACAGACAGAACCAAACACAGAACCAGACAGAACCAGACACAGAACAGACAGAACAGACAGAACCAGACACAGAACCAGACAGAATCCAGACACAGAACCAGACACAGAACCAGACACAGAACCAGACACAGAACCAGACACAGAACCAGACACAGAACCAGACAGAACCAGACACAGAACCAGACACAGAACCAGACACAGAACAGACAGAACCAGACACAGAACCAGACACAGAACCAGACACAGAACCAGAAACAGAACCAGACACAGAACCAGACACAGAACCAGACACAGAACCAGACAGAACCAGACACACCAGACATGACCAGACACAGAACCAGACAGAACCAGACAGAACCAGACACAGAACCAGACACAGAACCAGACAGAACCAGACACAGAACCAGACACAGAACCAGACAGAACCAGACACAGAACCAGACAGAACCAGACACAGAACCAGACAGAACCAGACACAGAACCAGACAGAACCAGACAGAACCAGACACAGAACCAGACACAGAACCAGACACAGAACCAGACAGAACCAGACACAGAACCAGACAGAACCAGACACAGAACCAGACAGAACCAGACACAGAACCCAGACCAGACAGAACCAGACACAGAACCAGACACAGAACCATACAGAACCAGACACAGAACCAGACAGAACCAGACAGAACCAGACACAGAACCAGACACAGAACCATACAGAACCAGACATGACCAGACACAGAACCTGACCAGACACCAGACACAGAACCAGACACAGAACCAGACACAGAACCATACAGAACCAGACATGACCAGACACAGAACCTGACACAGAACCTGACCAGACACAGACACAGAACCAGACACAGAACCAGACACAGAACCATACAGAACCAGACATGACCAGACACAGAACCTGACCAGACACAGAACCTGACCAGACACACAGACACAGGACCAGACATTACCAGACAGAACCAGACACAGGACCAGACACAACCAGACACAGAACCAGACACAGAACCAGACACAGAACCAGACACAGAACCAGACATGACCAAAGCAACACTCTGACAGTCTCCACCTACTGTAGAACTAAACAGAACCATTTTTTCTACTCTAGATGTTACTTTTTACCTTCTCGCCATTGAATATCTAACCTTCCCCTCAGGCAGTTTCCAGACACAGAACAATGCTTTCCCCCAGGAGCTCCTTGTCGCGTCACCAACAAACTAACAGGTGCTTTCCCCCTAGAGCTCCTTGGCGTCTTTCCCCCTGGAGCAGGTTGAGAGCTCCCTTGGCGTCCGCGTCACCAACAAACTAACAGACACAGAACAATACTTTCCCCAGGAGCAGGTTGAGAGCTCCCTGGCTTCCGTCACCAACAAACTAACAGACACAGAACAATGCTTTCCCCCTGAGCAGGTTGAGAGCTCCTTGGTCTTAGTCACCAACAAATCCAACAGACACAGAACAATGCTTTCCCCTGAGCAGGTTGAGAGCTCCGGCTTCCACGTCACCAACAAACTAACAGACACAGAACATTTGCTTTCCCCCTGGAGCAGGTTGAGAGCTCCTTGCTTCCACGTCACCACCAAACTAACAGACACAGAACAATGCTTTCCCCCTGGAGCAGGTTGAGAGCTCCTTGGCTTCCGCGTCACCAACAAACTAACAGACACAGAACAATGCTTTCCCCCAGGAGCAGGTTGAGAGCTCCTTGGCGTCCGCGTCACCAACAAACTAACAGACACAGAACAATGCTTTCCCCCAGGAGCAGGTTGAGAGCTCCTTGGCTTCCGCGTCACCAACAAACTAACAGACACAGAACAATGCTTTCCCCTGGAGCAGGTTGAGAGCTCCTTGGCGTCCGCGTCACCAACAAACTAACAGACACAGAACAATGCTTTCCCCCAGGAGCAGGTTGAGAGCTCCTTGGCTTCCACGTCACCAACAAACTAACAGACACAGAACAATGCTTTCCCCCAGGAGCAGGTGTAGAGCTCCTTGGCTTCCGCGTCACCAACAAACTAACAGACACAGAACAATGCTTTCCCCCTGGAGCAGGTTGAGAGCTCCTTGGCTTCCACGTCACCAACAAACTAACAGACACAGAACAATGCTTTCCCCCAGGAGCAGGTGTAGAGCTCCTTGGCTTCCGCGTCACCAACAAACTAACAGACACAGAACAATGCTTTCCCCCAGGAGCAGGTTGAGAGCTCCTTGGCTTCCACGTCACCAACAAACTAACAGACACAGAACAATGCTTTCCCCCAGGAGCAGGTGTGAGAGCTCCTTGGCTTCCGCGTCACCAACAAACTAACAGACACAGAACAATGCTTTCCCCCCAGGAGCAGGTTGAGAGCTCCTTGGCTTCCACGTCACCAACAAACTAACAGACACAGAACAATGCTTTCCCCCCAGGAGCAGGTGTAGAGCTCCTTGGCTTCCACGTCACCAACAAACTAACAGACACAGAACAATGCTTTCCCCCCAGGAGCAGGTTGAGAGCTCCTTGGCTTCCGCGTCACCAACAAACTAACAGACACAGAACAATGCTTTCCCCCCAGGAGCAGGTTGAGAGCTCCTTGGCTTCCGCGTCACCAACAAACTAACAGACACAGAACAATGCTTTCCCCCTGGAGCAGGTTGAGAGCTCCTTAGCCCGCGTCACCAACAAACTAACAGACACAGAACAATGCTTCAGGAGCAGGTTGAGAGCTCCTTGGCTTCCGCGTCACCAACAAACTAACAGACACAGAACAATGCTTTCCCCCAGGAGCAGTTGAGAGCTCCTTGGCTTCCGCGTCACCAACAAACTAACAGACACAGAACAATGCTTTCCCCCGGGAGCAGGCTGAGAGCTCCTTGCTTCCGTCACCAACAAACTAACAGACACAGAACAATGCTTTCCCCTGAGCAGGTTGAGAGCTCCTTGGCTTCCGCGTCACCAACAAACTAACAGACACAGAACAATGCTTTCCCCCCCAGGAGCAGGTTGAGAGCTCCTTGGCTTCCGCGTCACCAACAAACTAACAGACACAGAACAATGCTTTCCCCCAGGAGCAGGTTGAGAGCTCCATGGCTTCCGCGTCACCAACAAACTAACAGACACAGAACAATGCTTTTCCCCCAGGAGCAGGTTGAGAGCTCCTTGGCTTCCACGTCACCAACAAACTAACAGACACAGAACAATGCTTTCCCCAGGAGCAGGTTGAGAGCTCCTTGGCTTCAGCGTCACCAACAAACTAACAGACACAGAACAATGCTTTCCCCCCAGGAGCAGGTTGAGAGCTCCTTGGCTTCAGCGTCACCAACAAACTAACAGACACAGAACAATGCTTTCCCCCTGGAGCAGGTTGAGAGCTCCCTTGGCTTCCGTCACCAACAAACTAACAGACACAGAACAATGCTTTCCCCCCTGGAGCAGGTTAGAGCTCCTTTGGCTTCCGCGCCACCAACAAACTAACAGACACAGAACAATGCTTTCCCCCTGAGCAGGTTGAGAGCTCCTTGGCTTCCGTGTCACCAACAAACTAACAGACACAGAACAATGCTTTCCCCCCGGTGAGCAGGTTGAGAGCTCCTTGGCTTCCGCGTCACCAACAAACTAACAGACACAGAACAATGCTTTCCCCCCTGGAGCAGGTTGAGAGCTCCTTGGCTTCCGCGTCACCAACAAACTAACAGACACAGAACAATGCTTTCCCCCCTGGAGCAGGTTGAGAGCTCCTTGGCGTCCGCGTCACCAACAAACTAACAGACACAGAACAATGCTTTCCCCCCAGGAGCAGGTTGAGAGCTCCATGGCTTCCGCGTCACCAACAAACTAACAGACACAGAACAATGCTTTCCCCCCAGGAGCAGGTTGAGAGCTCCTTGGCTTCCGCGTCACCAACAAACTAACAGACACAGAACAATGCTTTCCCCCCAGGAGCAGGTTGAGAGCTCCTTGGCTTCCGCGTCACCAACAAACTAACAGACACAGAACAATGCTTTCCCCCCAGGAGCAGGTTGAGAGCTCCATGGCTTCCGCGTCACCAACAAACTAACAGACACAGAACAATGCTTTCCCCCCAGGAGCAGGTTGAGAGCTCCTTGGCTTCCGCGTCACCAACAAACTAACAGACACAGAACAATGCTTTCCCCCCAGGAGCAGGTTGAGAGCTCCTTGGCTTCCGCGTCACCAACAAACTAA
>NW_025753345.1:0-10881 GCF_021184085.1 Oncorhynchus gorbuscha
GGGTCATAATGCTTTATAATGGCTTTAGTGTGATATATTAGCTTTAGGGGGGTCATAATGCTTTATAATGGCTTTAGTGTGATATATTATAAGTCTTTAGCTTTGGGGGGTCATATATATAATGGCTTTTAGTGTCAATGCATTATAATGGCTTTAGGGTGGGGTCATAATGCATTATAATGGCTTTAGTGGATATATTATAATGGGGGGTCATAATGCATTATAATGGCTTTAGGGTGGGGGTCATAATGCATTATAATGGCTTTAGTGTGATATATTATGGCTTTAGGGGGGGTCATAATGCATTATATGGCTTTAGTGTGCTTTAGGGTGGGGGGTCATAATGCTTTATAATGGCTTTAGGGTGGGGGTCATAATGCTTTATAATGGCTTTTAGTGTGATATATTAGGGTGGGGGGTCATAATGCTTTATAATGGCTTTAGGGTGGGGGTCATAATGCATTATATATTAGGGTGGGGGTCATAATGCATTATAATGGCTTTAGTGTGATATATTAGGCTTTAGGGGGTCATAATGCATTATAAGTGGCTTTAGTGTGATATATTAGGGTGGGGGTCATAATGCTTTATAATGGCTTTAGTGTGATATATTAGGGTGGGGTCATAATGCATTATAATGGCTTTAGTGTGATATATTAGGGTGGGGGTCATAATGTCATAATGCTTTATGTCATAATGCTTTAGTGTGATATATTAGGGTGGGGGTCATAATGCTTTATGGCTTTAGTGTGATATATTAGGGTGGGGGTCATAATGCATTATAGTGGCTTTAGTGTGATATATTAGGGTGGGGGTCATAATGCATTATAATGGCTTTAGTGTGATATATTAGGGTGGGGGTCATAATGCTTTATAATGGCTTTAGTGTGATATATTAGGGTGGGGGGGTCATAATGCATTATTATGGCTTTAGTGTGATATATTAGGGTGGGGTTCATAATGCTTTGGGGGGCTTTTAGTGTGATATATTAGGGTGGGGGTCATAATGCATTATAATGGCTTTAGTGTGATATATTAGGGTGGGGGGTCATAATGCATTATAGTGGCTTTAGTGTGATATATTAGGGTGGGGTCATAATGCGTTATAATGGCTTTAGTGTGATATATTAGGGTGGGGGTCATAATGCATTATTATGGCTTTAGTGTGATATATTAGGGTGGGGGTCATAATGCTTTATAATGGCTTTAGTGTGATATATTAGGGTGGGGGGTCATAATGCATTATAATGGCTTTAGTGTGATATATTAGGGTGGGGGGTCATAATGCGTTATAATGGCTTTAGTGTGATATATTAGGGTGGGGGTCATAATGCATTATTATGGCTTTAGTGTGATATATTAGGGTGGGGGGTCATAATGCTTTATAATGGCTTTAGTGTGATATATTAGGGTGGGGGGTCATAATGCATTATAGTGGCTTTAGTGTGATATATTAGGGTGGGGGGTCATAATGCTTTATAATGGCTTTAGTGTGATATATTAGGGTGGGGGGTCATAATGCTTTATAATGGCTTTAGTGTGATATATTAGGGTGGGGGGGGTCATAATGCTTTATAATGGCTTTAGTGTGATATATTAGGGTGGGGGGTCATAATGCATTATAGTGGCTTTAGTGTGATATATTAGGGTGGGGGGTCATAATGCTTTATAATGGCTTTAGTGTGATATATTAGGGTGGGGGTCATAATGCATTATAGTGGCTTTAGTGTGATATATTAGGGTGGGGGGTCATAATGCTTTATAATGGCTTTAGTGTGATATATTAGGGTGGGGTTCATAATGCATTATAGTGGCTTTAGTGTGATATATTAGGGTGGGGGGGTCATAATGCTTTATAATGGCTTTAGTGTGATATATTAGGGTGGGGGGTCATAATGCTTTATAATGGCTTTAGTGTGATATATTAGGGTGGGGGGTCATAATGCATTATATGGCTTTAGTGTGATATATTAGGGTGGGGTCATAATGCTTTATAATGGCTTTAGTGTGAGATCCTTGATGAAAACCTGCTCCAGAGCGCTCAGGGCCTCTGACTGGGGCAAAGGTTCACCTTCCAACAGGACAACGTAGGAGTGGCCCGGTACAAGTGTCTGAATGTCCTTGAGTGGCCCAGTCAGAGCCCGGACTTGAACCCGATCGAACATCTCTGGAGAGACCTGAAAATGGCAATGTGCAGTGACGCTCCCCATCCAACTTGACAGAGTTTGAGAGGATCTGCAGACAAGAATGGGAGAAACTCCCCAAATACAGGTGCGTCATACCTAAGACGACTCGAGGTTGTAATTGCTGCCAAAGGTGCTTCAACAAAGTACTGAGTAAAGGGTCTGAATACTTATGGAAATGTGATATTTAAGATTATTTTGAATCGTTTTGTAAAAATGAATTTAAAAAAACGTTTTGCCTTGTCATGTGGTATTGTGATGTCATTATGGGGTATTGTGATGTCATTATGTGGTATTATGTGTAGATTGATGAGGAAAAACTATTTAATCCATTTTAGAATAAGGCTGTAACGTAACAAAATGTGGAAAAAGTCAAGGGTCTGAATACTTTCCCAAATGCACTGTATATTAGTAGGGGCTGTAATGCATTATGCAACTCTTACATTTACACACTAGACGATGCACAGTTAAATGAACAAAACATTTGTTTATTTGCAATGTATTCACGGAGAATACTGTATCAATATCACAGCCCTACCAAAATGGCACTGAATACCACTGGCCTAAAAGTCCTTTGAATAAACTTTGACCTCGATGATCAGAAGGCACGTTTTCATCTCAAACGTTGATTTTTAAGGCAGATGAATAATTGCCATTGATTAGGCCCTACGACATACCGACTAGCCATATGGCACGTTTTCAACTCAACTTTCAAGGCAGAATATAAATCATTTCAGTGGCAGTGAATACGGCCTATGACAGTCATACAATTTTGCATCTAGCCAACAATGCTGGGCATTGGCTTCGGTTTCTGTTCTATTTTAAAGAATAACTTCATATTATATGCTGGGAGGGTTTCCCCTCCTATCGTTTGGTTCTAACTGGTGTCCATGCTTTCCATTGTGCTGGAGCGTGTGTCTCCCTGAATGCTCTCTAAGATGGAGGCCATCTCTGCGTTGGTGCGTATCTGGTTGGCAAAGTCTGCCATGGCAGGGCTCTTCTCCACCTCGCTGATGGAGAGCAAGGCTGCCCGGCCCTCATCGCTGAGCAGCGCAGCTCCTCCTGCTTCTCAAACTCCTGCTTCACTGACCCCGCCTTCACCTGGGACGACGATAGAAGAAGCAAATATTATGGAAGCGCTGTTATCTTTTATTGGCGACGTTAACGTAAATACAGTGAGCTCAAAAGTATTGTGTCATTTTGGAGTCACTTTTAAAATATATATATAAATAACAATAGAATGTTTCTAAACACATCTACATTCCTGCGGATGCTACCATGGTTACGGATAACCCTGAAGTAATCGTGAATAATGATGAGTGAGAAAGTTACAGACAAATATTGTACCACCGAGACATGCTAACCTCTTACCATTACAATAACAGGGGGGGTTGCCAGACCTTATAGATAATTTTATGTGTGGGGTACAGAGATGAGGTAGTCATTCAAAAATCATGTTAAACACTATTGCACACAGAGCTATGTGTTCACAGCACTAAACTAACAGGTTAAATGACCTAACAGGTTGTAACTATGTGTTCACAGCACTAAACTAACAGGTTAAATTAACTAACAGGTTGTAACTATGTGTTCACAGCACTAAACTAACAGGTTAAATTAACTAACAGGTTGTAACTATGTGTTTGCAGCTCTAAACTAACAGGTTAAATGAACTAACAGGTTGTAGCTATAGTGCCTTCAGAATGTATTCACATCTCTTGAATTTGTCCTAATTTTGTTGTGTTATAGCCTACATTTCAAATGAATTAAACTGTGATTCTGTGTCACTGGCCTACACACAATAAATACTCCATAATGTCAGAGTGGAATGACGTTTTTTTTTAAACATTTTTTACAAATGAACTAAACATAGAAAGCTGAAATGTCTTGAGTCAATAAGTATTCAACCACTTTGTTATGGTAAGTATAAATAAGTTCAGGAGTAAAAATGTGCTTAACAAGTCACATAATAAGTTGCATGGACTCTGTGTGCAATAAAATAGTGTTTTACCATATATTTTTTGAATGACCACCTCATGTCTGTACCCCACACATACAATTATCTATATGGTCCCTCAGTCGAGCAGTGAATTTCAAATGTTCCAAAATATGCCAAACATGTTCGCAATAAAAGGCACTAAAGTAAAACTTCAAAATAATGTGTCAAAGAAATTAACTTTATATCCTGAATACAAAGCGTTATGTTTGGGGCAAATCCAATACATCACTGAGTATCACGCTTCATATCTTCAACCATGGTGATGGCTGCGTCATGTTATGGGTATGCTTGTCATTGGCAAGGACTAGGGAGTTTTTCGGACAAAAATAAACAGAATAGACCTAAGCACAATCCTAGAGGAAAAGCTGGTTTACTTTGCTTTCCAACAGACACTGGAGACAAATTCACCTTTCAGCAGGACAATAACCTAAAACACAAGGACAAATCTACACTGGGAGACAAATTCATCTTTCAGCAGGACAATAACCTAAAACACAAGGACAAATATACATTGGAGTTGCTTATCAAGACAACATTGAATATTCCTGAGTGGCCTAGTTACACTTTTGACTTCAGTCAGTTCGAAAAGTTATGGCAAGACTTGAAAATGGCTGCTTAGCAATGATCAACAATCAATTGGACAGAGCTTGGGAGAATTATCCAGGCGTGCAAAGCTCTTATTAGAGACTTACCCAGAAAGACTCACAGCTGTAATCACTTCCAAAGGTGATTCTAGCATGTATTGACTCAGGGGTGTGAACACTTGTTTTTTTTATGTTGGCAAATGTACTGAAAATGAAATACAGAAATATCTAATATACACATGTTTTCACTTTGTCATTATGAGGTATTGTGTGTAGATGTGTGAGAGAGAAAAAAAACGTTTTAATTCATTTTGAATTTCAGGCTGTAACACAACAACATGTGGAATAAGTCAAGTGGATATGAGACAATATATATATGAATATTTGTTGATAGGGATATGAATATTTGTTGATAGGGATATGAATATGTGTTGATAGGGATAGGGAACTTGTTGATAGGGATATTAATATGTGTTGATAGGGATATGAATACTTGTTGATAGGGATAGGGATATGAATACTTGTCGATAGGGATAGGGATATGAATACGTGTTGATAGGGATAGGGATATGAATACTTGTTGATAGGGATATGAATACTTGTTGATAGGGATATGAATACTTGTTGATAGGGATATGAATACTTGTTGATAGGGATATGAATACTTGTTGATAGGGATATGAATACTTGTTGATAGGGATATGAATACTTGTTGATAGGGATATGAATACGTGTTGATAGGGATATGAATACTTGTTGATAGGGATATGAAAACTTGTTGATAGGGATATGAATACTTGTTGATAGGGATATGAATACTTGTTGATAGGGATATGAATACTTGTTGATAGGGATATGAATACGTGTTGATAGGGATAGGGATATGAATACTTGTTGATAGGGATATGAATACTTGTTGATAGGGATATGAATACGTGTTGATAGGGATAGGGATATGAATACTTGTTGATAGGGATATGAATACTTGTTGATAGGGATATGAATACTTGTTGATAGGGATATGAATACTTGTTGATAGGGATATGAATACGTGTTGATAGGGATAGGGATATGAATACTTGTTGATAGGGATATGAATACGTGTTGATAGGGATAGGGATATGAATACTTGTTGATAGGGATATGAATACTTGTTGATAGGGATATGAATACTTGTTGATAGGGATATGAATACTTGTTGATAGGGATATGAATACTTGTTGATAGGGATAGGGATATGAATACTTGTTGATAGGGATATGAATACTTGTTGATAGGGATAGGGATATGAATACTTGTTGATAGGGATATGAATAATTGTTGATAGGGATAGGGATATGAATACTTGTCGATAGGGATAGGGATATGAATACGTTTTGATAGGGATAGGGATATGAATACTTGTTGATAGGGATATGAATACTTGTTGATAGGGATATGAATACTTGTTGATAGGGATATGAATACTTGTTGATAGGGATATGAATACTTGTTGATAGGGATATGAATACTTGTTGATAGGGATATGAATACTTGTTGATAGGGATATGAATACTTGTTGATAGGGATATGAATACGTGTTGATAGGGATATGAATACTTGTTGATAGGGATATGAATACGTGTTGATAGGGATAGGGATATGAATACTTGTTGATAGGGATATGAATACTTGTTGATAGGGATATGAATACGTGTTGATAGGGATATGAATACTTGTTGATAGGGATATGAATACTTGTTGATAGGGATAGGGATATGAATACTTGTTGATAGGGATATGAATACTTGTTGATAGGGATAGGGATATGAATACGTGTTGATAGGGATATGAATACTTGTTGATAGGGATATGAATACTTGTTGATAGGGATATGAATACTTGTTGATAGGGATATAAATACTTGTTGATAGGGATATGAATACTTGTTGATAGGGATATGAATACTTGTTGATAGGGATATGAATACGTGTTGATAGGGATATGAATACGTGTTGATAGGGATATGGATACTTGTTGATAGGGATATGGATACTTGTTGATAGGGATATGAATACTTGTTGATAGGGATATGAATACTTGTTGATAGGGATATGAATACTTGTTGATAGGGATATGAATACGTGTTGATAGGGATATGAATATGTGTTGATAGGGATATGAATATGTGTTGATAGGGATATGAATATGTGTTGATAGGGATATGAATATGTGTTGATAGGGATATGAATACGTGTTGATAGGGATATGAATACTTGTTGATAGGGATATTAATACTTGTTGATAGGGATATGAATACGTGTTGATAGGGATATGAATACTTGTTGATAGGGATATTAATACTTGTTGATAGGGATATGAATACTTGTTGATAGGGATATGGATACGTGTTGATAGGGATAGGGATATGGATACTTGTTGATAGGGATATGAATACTTGTTGATAGGGATAGGGATATGGATACTTGTTGATAGGGATATGAATACTTGTTGATAGGGATATGAATACTTGTTGATAGGGATAGGGATATGGATACTTGTTGATATGAATACTTGTTGATAGGGATATGAATACTTGTTGATAGGGATATGAATACTTGTTGATAGGGATATGGATACTTGTTGATATGAATACTTGTTGATATGAATACTTGTTGATAGGGATATGAATACGTGTTGATAGGGATATGAATACGTGTTGATAGGGATATGAATACGTGTTGATAGGGATATGAATACGTGTTGATAGGGATATGAATACTTGTTGATAGGGATATGAATACTTGTTGATAGGGATATGAATACTTGTTGATAGGGATATGAATACTTGTTGATAGGGATAGGGATATGAATACTTGTTGATAGGGATATGAATACTTGTTGATATGAATACTTGTTGATAGGGATATGAATACTTGTTGATAGGGATATTAATACGTGTTGATAGGGATATGAATACTTGTTGATAGGGATATTAATACGTGTTGATAGGGATATGAATACGTGTTGATAGGGATATGAATACTTGTTGATAGGGATATGAATACTTGTTGATAGGGATATGAATACGTGTTGATAGGGATATGAATACTTGTTGATAGGGATATGAATACTTGTTGATAGGGATACTTGTTGATAGGGATATGAATACTTGTTGATATGAATACGTGTAGATAGGGATATGAATACTTGTTGATAGGGATATGAATACTTGTTGATAGGGATATGAATACTTGTTGATAGGGATATGAATACTTGTTGATAGGGATATGAATACTTGTTGATAGGGATATGAATACTTGTTGATAGGGATAGGATATGAATACTTGTTGATAGGGACATGAATACGTGTTGATAGGGATGAATACGTGTTGATAGGGATATGAATACGTGTTGATAGGGATATGAATACTTGTTGAAGGCACTGTAAGTGAATTTGTCCCAATACTTTTGGTCCCCTAAAATAGGGAGACTATGTACAAAAAGTGTTGTAATTATCTAAACGGTTCACCTGATATGGATGAAAATATCCTCGAATTAAAGCTGACAGTCTGCACTTTAACCTCGTAGTCACCTGTATCATTTCAAATCCAAAGTGCCGGAGTCCAGAGCCAAAACAACCAGAAATGTGTCACTGTCCCAATACGTATGGAGCTCACTGTATATAACATTCTTGCAGGATGAACATCGAACTGTAATTCTGCTATAAATGTCCTTCATACTTTTGGTGAACGTTAGTTCACACAATTTCCTACTTGGCATATTGTCTAAGTACATTATACAACCCAAATAGAAGGTTCTTAGACTGTGGACTGGCACAAGCCCTACCTTCCCCTGGGACATGTTTCGTATTGCGTCAGATGGAAATATTGACGAATACGCTGATTCGGTGTGCGAGTTCATTAGAACGTGCGTCGAAGATGTCGTTCCCATAGCAACGATAAAAACATTCCCTAACCAGAAACCGTGGATTGATGGCAGCATTCGCGTGAAACTGAAAGCGCGAACCACTGCTTTTAATCAGGGCAAGGTGTCTGGCAACATGACTGAATACAAACAGTGCAGCTATTCCCTCCGTAAGGCTATTAAACAAGCTAAGCGTCAGTACAGAGACAAAGTGGAATCTCAATTCAATGGCTCAGACACAAGAGGCATGTGGCAGGGTCTACAGTCAATCACGGACTACAAGATGAAATCCAGCCCAGTCACGGACCAGGATGTCTTGCTCCCAGGCAGACTAAATAACTTTTTTGCCCGCTTTGAGGACAATACAGTGCCACTGACACGGCCTGCAACGGAAACATGCGGTCTCTCCTTCACTGCAGCCGAGGTGAGTAAGACATTTAAACGTGTTAACCCTCGCAAGGCTGCAGGCCCAGACGGCATCCCCAGCCGCGCCCTCCGAGCATGCGCAGACCAGCTGGCCGGTGTGTTTACGGACATATTCAATCAATCCCTATACCAGTCTGCTGTTCCCACATGCTTCAAGAGGGCCACCATTGTTCCTGTTCCCAAGAAAGCTAAGGTAACTGAGCTAAACGACTACCGCCCGTAGCACTCACTTCCGTCATCATGAAGTGCTTTGAGAGACTAGTCAAGGACCATATCACCTCCACCCTACCTGACACCCTAGACCCACTCCAATTTGCTTACCGCCCAAATAGGTCCACAGGCGATGCAATCTCAACCACACTGCACACTGCCCTAACCCACCTGGACAAGAGGAATACCTATGTGAGAATGCTGTTCATCGACTACAGCTCGGCATTCAACACCATAGTACCCTCCAAGCTCGTCATCAAGCTCGAGACCCTGGGTCTCGACCCGCCCTGTGCAACTGGGTACTGGACTTCCTGACGGGCCGCCCAGGTGGTGAGGGTAAACAACAACATCTCCTCCCGCTGATCCTCAACACGGGGCCCCACAAGGGTGCGTTCTGAGCCCTCTCCTGTACTCCCTGTTCACCCACGACTGCGTGGCCACGCACGCCTCCAACTCAATCATCAAGTTTGCGGACGACACAACAGTGGTAGGCTTGATTACCAACAACGGCAGAGCCGGCCTACAGGGAGGAGGTGAGGGCCTTGGAGTGTGGTGTCAGGAAAATAACCTCACACTCAACGTCAACAAAACTAAGGAGATGATTGTGGACTTCAGGAAACAGCAGAGGGAACACCCCTATCCACATCGATGGAACAGTAGTGGAGAGGGTAGCTAGTTTTAAGTTCCTCGGCATACACATCACAGACAATCTGAATTGGTCCACTCACACTGACAGCGTCGTGAAGAAGGCGCAGCAGCGCCTATTCAACCTCAGGAGGCTGAAAAAATTCTAGGCTTGTCACCAAAAGCACTCACAAACTTCTACAGATGCACAATCGAGAGCATCCTGGCGGGCTGTATCACCGCCTGGTACGGCAACTGCTCCGCCCTCAACCGTAAGGCTCTCCAGAGGGTAGTGAGGACTGCACAACGCATCACCCGGGGCAAACTACCTGCCCTCCAGGACACCTACACCACCCGTTGTTACAGAAAGGCCATAAAGATCATCAAGGACATCAACCACCGAACCACTGCCTGTTCACCCCGCTATCATCCAGAAGGCGAGGTCAGTACAGGTGCATCAAAGCTGGGACCGAGAGACTGAAAAACAGCTTCTATCTCAAGGCCATCAGACTGTTAAATAGCCACCACTAACATTGAGTGGCTGCTGCCAACACACTGTCATTGACACTGACCCAACTCCAGCCATTTTAATAATGGGAATTGATGGAAATGATGTAAATATATATATATATATATATATATATCACTAGCCACTTTAAACAATGCTACCTTATATAATGCCATTGCCCTACATTATTCATCTCATATGCATATGTATATACTGTACTCTACAACATCGACTGCACATCCTTATGTAACACATGTATCACTAGCCACTTTAACTATGCCACTTTGTTTACTTTGTCTACACACTCATCTCATATGTATATACTGTACTCGATACACCATCTACTGTATACTGCTCTGTACCATCACTCATTCATATATCATATGTACATGTTCCTTATCCCCTTACACTGTGTATAAGACAGTAGTTTTTTTTGGAATT
>NW_025753346.1:0-10874 GCF_021184085.1 Oncorhynchus gorbuscha
TCTGGGTCTCTCCCTCTGGGTCTCTCCCTCTGGGTCTCTCCCTTCTGGGTCTCTCCCTCTGGGTCTCTCCCTCTGGGTCTCTCCTCTCTGGGTCTCTCCCTCTGGGTCTCTCCCTCTGTGTCTCTCCCTCTGGGTCTCTCCCTCTGGGTCTCTCCCTCTGGGTCTCTCCCTCTGGGTCTCTCCCTCTGGGTCTCTCCCTCTGGGTCTCTCCCTCTTTGTGTCTCTCCCTCTGTTTGTTTCTGGGTCTCTCCCTCTGGGTCTCTCCCTCTGGGTCTCTCCCTCTTTGTGTTTCTGGGTCTCTCCCTCTTTGTGTCTCTGGGTCTCTCCCTCTGGGTCTCTCCCTCTGTTTGTTTCTGGGTCTCTCCTCTTTGTGTCTCTGGGTCTCTCCCTCTGTTTGTTTCTGGGTCTCTCCCTCTGGGTCTCTCCCGCTTTGTGTCTCTCCTCTTTGTGTCTCTGGGTCTCTCCCTCTTTGTGTCTCTGGGTCTCTCCCTCTGTTTGTTTCTGGGTCTCTCCCTCTGGGTCTCTCCCTCTTTGTGTCTCTGGGTCTCTCCCTCTGTTTGTTTCTGGGTCTCTCCCTCTGGGTCTCTCCCTCTGGGTCTCTCCCTCTGGGTCTCTCCATCTGTTTGTTTCTGGGTCTCTCCCTCTGGGTCTCTCCCTCTGGGTCTCTCCCTCTGGGTCTCTCCTCTGGGTCTCTCCCTCTTTGTGTCTCTGGTTCTCTCCCTCTTTGTGTCTCTGGTTCTCTCCCTCTTTGTGTCTCTCCCTCTGTGTGTCTCTTGGTCTCTCCCTCTAGGTCTCTCCCTCTGTTTGTTTCTGGGTCTCTCCCTCTTTGTGTCTCTGGGTCTCTCCCTCTTTGTGTCTCTGGGTCTCTCCCTCTTTGTGTCTCTCCCTCTTGGTCTCTCCCTCTTTGTGTCTCTGGGTCTCTCCCTCTGTTTGTTTCTGGGTCTCTCCCTCTGTTTGTTTCTGGGTCTCTCCCTCTGTGTGTCTCTGGGTCTCTCCCTCTTTGTGTCTCTGGGTCTCTCCCTCTTTGTGTCTCTGGGTCTCTCCCTCTTTGTGTCTCTCCCTCTTTGTGTCTCTCCCTCTTTGTGTCTCTGGGTCTCTCCCTCTGTTTGTTTCTGCGTCTCTCCCTCTGGGTCTCTCCCTCTGTTTGTTTCTGGGTCTCTCCCTCTGGGTCTCTCCCTCTTTGTGTCTCTCCCTCTGTTTGTTTCTGGGTCTCTCCCTCTGGGTCTCTCCCTCTTTGTGTTTCTGGGTCTCTCCCTCTGGGTCTCTCCCTCTGTGTGTCTCTGGGTCTCTCCCTCTGGGTCTCTCCCTCTTTGTGTCTCTCCCTCTGTTTGTTTCTGGGTCTCTCCCTCTGGGTCTCTCCCTCTGGGTCTCTCCCTCTGTGTTTCTGGGTCTCTCCCTCTTTGTGTCTCTGGGTCTCTCCCTTTGGGTCTCTCCCTCTGTTTGTTTCTGGGTCTCTCCCTCTTTGTGTCTCTGGGTCTCTCCCTCTGTTTGTTTCTGGGTCTCTCCCTCTGGGTCTCTCCCGCTTTGTGTCTCTCCCTCTTTGTGTCTCTGGGTCTCTCCCTCTTTGTGTCTCTCCCTCTGTTTGTTTCTGGGTCTCTCCCTCTGGGTCTCTCCCTCTGTGTTTCTGGGTCTCTCCCTCTTTGTGTCTCTCCCTCTGGGTCTCTCCCTCTGGGTCTCTCCCTCTGGGTCTCTCCCTCTTGGGTCTCTCCCTCTGGGTCTCTCCCTCTGTTTGTTTCTGGGTCTCTCCCTCTGGGTCTCTCCCTCTGGGTCTCTCCCTCTGGGTCTCTCCCTCTGTGTGTCTCTGGGTCTCTCCCTCTGGGTCTCTCCCTCTGGGTCTCTCCTCTTTGTGTCTCTCCTCTCTGTTTGTTTCTGGGTCTCTCCCTCTGGGTCTCTCCTCTTTGTGTTTCTGGGTCTCTCCCTCTTTGTGTCTCTGGGTCTCTCCCTTTGGGTCTCTCCCTCTGTTTGTTTCTGGGTCTCTCCTTTGGGTCTCTCCCTCTGTTTCTGGGTCTCTCCCTCTGGGTCTCTCCCTCTTTGTGTCTCTGGGTCTCTCCCTCTGTTTGTTTCTGGGTCTCTCCCTCTGGGTCTCTCCCTCTTTGTGTCTCTGGGTCTCTCCCTCTGTTTGTTTCTGGGTCTCTCCATCTGTTTGTTTCTGGGTCTCTCCCTCTGGGTCTCTCCCTCTGGGTCTCTCCCTCTGGGTCTCTCCCTCTGGGTCTCTCCCTCTGGGTCTCTCCCTCTTTGTGTCTCTGGTTCTCTCCCTCTTTGTGTCTCTGGTTCTCTCCCTCTTTGTGTCTCTCCCTCTGGGTCTCTCCCTCTGTTTGTTTCTGGGTCTCTCCCTCTTTGTGTCTCTCCCTCTGTTTGTTTCTGGGTCTCTCCCTCTGGGTCTCTCCCTCTGTGTTTCTGGGTCTCTCCCTCTTTGTGTCTCTCCCTCTGGGTCTCTCCCTCTGGGTCTCTCCCTCTGGGTCTCTCCCTCTTTGTCTCTCCCTCTGTTTCTCTCCTCTGGGTCTCTCCTCTGTTTGTTTCTGGGTCTCTCCCTCTGGGTCTCTCCCTCTGGGTCTCTCCCTCTGGGTCTCTCCCTCTGTGTGTCTCTGGGTCTCTCCTCTGGGTCTCTCCCTCTGGGTCTCTCCTCTTTGTGTCTCTCCCTCTGTTTGTTTCTGGGTCTCTCCCTCTGGGTCTCTCCCTCTTTGTGTTTCTGGGTCTCTCCCTCTTTGTGTCTCTGGGTCTCTCCCTTTGGGTCTCTCCCTCTGTTTGTTTCTGGGTCTCTCCCTTTGGGTCTCTCCCTCTGTTTCTGGGTCTCTCCCTCTGGGTCTCTCCCTCTTTGTGTCTCTGGGTCTCTCCCTCTGTTTGTTTCTGGGTCTCTCCCTCTGGGTCTCTCCCTCTTTGTGTCTCTGGGTCTCTCCCTCTGTTTGTTTCTGGGTCTCTCCATCTGTTTGTTTCTGGGTCTCTCCCTCTGGGTCTCTCCCTCTGGGTCTCTCCCTCGGTCTCTCCCTCTGGGTCTCTCCCTCTGGGTCTCTCCCTCTTTGTGTCTCTGGTTCTCTCCCTCTTTGTGTCTCTGGTTCTCTCCCTCTTTGTGTCTCTCCCTCTGGGTCTCTCCCTCTGTTTGTTTCTGGGTCTCTCCCTCTTTGTGTCTCTGGGTCTCTCCCTCTTTGTGTCTCTGGGTCTCTCCCTCTTTGTGTCTCTCCCTCTTGGTCTCTCCCTCTTTGTGTCTCTCCCTCTTGGTCTCTCCCTCTTTGTCTCTGGGTCTCTCCCTCTGTTTGTTTCTGGGTCTCTCCCTCTGTTTGTTTCTGGGTCTCTCCCTCTGTGTGTCTCTGGGTCTCTCCCTCTTTGTGTCTCTCCCTCTTGGTCTCTCCCTCTTTGTGTCTCTGGGTCTCTCCCTCTTTGTGTCTCTCCCTCTTTGAGTCTCTGGGTCTCTCCCTCTTTGTGTCTCTCCCTCTTTGTGTCTCTGGGTCTCTCCCTCTTTGTGTCTCTCCCTCTTTGTGTCTCTGGGTCTCTCCCTCTTTGTGTCTCTCCCTCTTTGTGTCTCTGGGTCTCTCCCTCTGTTTGTTTCTGGGTCTCTCCCTCTGGGTCTCTCCCTCTTTTTGTTTCTGGGTCTCTCCCTCTTTTTGTTTCTGGGTCTCTCCCTCTTTTTGTTTCTGGGTCTCTCCCTCTGTTTGTTTCTGGGTCTCTCCCTCTGTGTGTCTCTGGGTCTCTCCCTCTGTGTGTCTCTGTGCTGTTAGAAGGCAGCTGCTGTATCCTCCCACTGTGTTGGATCTCTCTTGGCTCTAATGATCTCGCACTCTGAATTCCTCTCATAGCTGATCTAGAGTCCCTGTCTGCACCAACCAACCGACCGGCAAGCAGTCCAGCAGACCCGCTGGCCCGGACCAGACATTCCTCAGCCGCTCTAAACACACACTGGAGGCCACACACACACACAAGGGGTCCTGCCTGCCGCAAACTCAGCTTGCCCAATGCTTGTCTTTCTGTCTCTGTGTCTGTGTGTCTCTCTCTCTCTCTCTCTCCCTCTCCTTCTGCCTCTCCCTCCCTCCCCTTCTGCCTCTCCCTCCCTCTCTCCCTCCCTCTGCCTCTCCTCTCTCTCTCTCTCTCCTCCCTCTTCTGCCTCTCCCTCCCTCCCTCTCTCTCCCTCCCCTTCTGCCTCTCCCTCCCTCCCTCTCTCCCTCCTTCTGCCTCTCCCTCGCTCTCTCCTCCCCTTCTGCCTCTCCCTCCTCTCTCTCTCCCCTTCTGCCTCTCCCTCCTCTTCTGCCTCTCCCTCTCTCTCTCTCTCCCTTCTGCCTCTCTCTCTCTCTCCCTCCCCTTCTGCCTCTCCCTCTCTCTCTCTCTCCCTTCTCTGCCTCTTCTCTCTCTCCCTCCCCTTCTGCCTCTCCCTCTCTCTCTCTCCCTCCCCCTCTCTCCCTCCCCTTCTGCCTCTCCCTCCCCTTCTGCCTCTCCCTCCCCTTCTGCCTCTCCCTCCCCTTCTGCCTCTCCCTCCCCTTCTGCCTCTCCCTCCCCTTCTGCCTCTCCCTCCCTCCCTCTCTCTATTTCACTTGAGCTCTCTGCCTCTACTAAATCGAGGTCTTCATTCTGTGTTCAGTAGATTTTGTTTCTGATTATAACCCTGGCCATTCTGGCTCCTGACCAGATGTTGAGTGTCCCAAATGGTATCTGTTGAGCCCTATGGGCCCTGGTAAGAAGTAGTGAATAAGGAGCCATTGTTTACCTAGCCCAGACGAAGGGTATAATTAGTTCTGCTGGCCTTCCTCACATCATAGACCCTCTATAATGAAAAACATGGCGCTGGACTGGTGAACAAGGAACTCACTTTCAATACTTTTGAGTGCCCCATTACTGTCTAACTGTATACGTGTCCGGTAGTTGTAACCTCACAGATCAGTGCCATTTACATCTCAATTTCACTGTACTGGAGACGTTACATAGTGGGTTTGTACAGTACCGTCTCTCTGCATGACCACCGTATCGTCCAGTGATAAAATTTTGCAGATTATATTTGGAATTGAGCGACCAGTAACTGAGTTGTATGGGAGAGACCAGTAACTGAGTTGTAGGGGGGAGACCAGTAACTGAGTTGTAGGGGGGAGACCAGTAACTGAGTTGTAGGGGGGAGACCAGTAACTGAGTTGTAGGGGGGAGACCATTAACTGAGTTGTAGGGGGAGACCAGGAACTGAGTTGTAGTGGGGAGACCAGTAACTGAGTTGTAGGGGAGAGACCAGTAACTGAGTTGTATGGGAGAGACCAGTAACTGAGTTGTATGGGAGAGACCAGTAACTGAGTTGTATGGGAGAGACCAGTAACTGAGTTGTATGGGAGAGACCAGTAACTGAGTTGTATGGGAGAGACCAGTAACTGAGTTGTATGGGAGAGACCAGTAACTGAGTTGTATGGGAGAGACCGGTAACTGAGTTGTATGGGAGAGACCAGTAACTGAGTTGTATGGGAGAGACCAGTAACTGAGTTGTATGGGAGAGACCAGTAACTGAGTTGTATGGGAGAGACCAGTAACTGAGTTGTATGGGAGAGACCGGTAACTGAGTTGTATGGGAGAGACCAGTAACTGAGTTGTAGGGGGGAGACCAGTAACTGAGTTGTAGGGGGGAGACCATTAACAGTTGTAGGGGGGAGACCAGTAACTGAGTTGAATGGGAGAGACCAGTAACTGAGTTGTAGGGGTGAGACCAGTAACTGAGTTGTATGGGAGAGACCAGGAACTGAGTTGTATGGGAGAGACCAGGAACTGAGTTGTAGGGAGAGACCGCAACTGAGTTGTATGGGAGAGACCAGTAACTGAGTTGTATGGGAGAGACCAGGAACTGAGTTGTATGGGAGAGACCAGGAACTGAGTTGTAGGGGGAGACCGGTAACTGAGTTGAATGGGAGAGACCAGTAACTGATTTGTGGTGGAGACCAGTAACTGAGTTGTAGGGGAGACCATTAGCTGAGTTGTAGGGGAGACCGGTAACTGAGTTGAATGGGAGAGACCAGTAACTGAGTTGTAGAGGGTGAGACCAGTAACTGAGAGTTGTAGGGGAGACCAGTAACTGAGTTGTAGAGGGGAGACTCATTAACTGAGTTGTAGGGGAGACCAGGAACTGAGCTGTGTAGGTGAGGAGGGACCAGTAACTTTGAGTTGTAGAGAGGAGAGACCAGTAACTGAGTTGTATGGGAGAGACCAGTAACTGAGTTGTATGGGGAGAGACAACGTAGCGAACTGAGTTGTATGGGAGAGACCAGCAACTGAGTTGTATGGGAGAGACCAGTAACTGAGTTGTATGGGAGAGACCAGTAACTGAGTTGTATGGGAGAGACCGGTAACTGAGTTGTATGGGGAGAGACCAGTAACTGAGTTGTAGGGGGAGACCAGTAACTGAGTTGTAGGGGGGAGACCATTAACAGTTGTAGGGGGGAGACCAGTAACTGAGTTGAATGGGAGAGACCAGTAACTGAGTTGTAGGGGTGAGACCAGTAACTGAGTTGTATGGGAGAGACCAGTAACTGAGTTGTATGGGAGAGACCAGGAACTGAGTTGTATGGGAGAGACCAGGAACTGAGTTGTAGGGGGGAGACCGGTAACTGAGTTGTATGGGAGAGACCAGTAACTGAGTTGTATGGGAGAGACCAGGAACTGAGTTGTATGGGAGAGACCAGGAACTGAGTTGTAGGGGGGAGACCGGTAACTGAGTTGAATGGGAGAGACCAGTAACTGATTTGTAGGGGGGAGACCAGTAACTGAGTTGTAGGGGGGAGACCATTAACTGAGTTGTAGGGGGGAGACCGGTAACTGAGTTGAATGGGAGAGACCAGTAACTGAGTTGTAGGGGTGAGACCAGTAACTGAGTTGTATGGGAGAGACCAGTAACTGAGTTGTATGGGAGAGACCAGTAACTGAGTTGTATGGGAGAGACCAGTAACTGAGTTGTATGGGAGAGACCATTAACTGAGTTGTAGGGGGGAGACCGGTAACTGAGTTGAATGGGAGAGACGGGTAACTGAGTTGTATGGGAGAGACCAGTAACTGAGTTGTATGGGAGAGACCAGTAACTGAGTTGTATGGGAGAGACCAGTAACTGAGTTGTATGGGAGAGACCAGGAACTGAGTTGTAGGGGGGAGACCGGTAACTGAGTTGTATGGGAGAGACCAGTAACTGAGTTGTATGGGAGAGACCAGGAACTGAGTTGTATGGGAGAGACCAGGAACTGAGTTGTAGGGGGGAGACCGGTAACTGAGTTGAATGGGAGAGACCAGTAACTGAGTTGTATGGGAGAGACCAGGAACTGAGTTGTAGGGGGGAGACCGGTAACTGAGTTGAATGGGAGAGACCAGTAACTGAGTTGTAGGGGTGAGACCAGTAACTGAGTTGTATGGGAGAGACCAGTAACTGAGTTGTAGGGGGGAGACCAGTAACTGAGTTGTAGGGAGAGACCGGTAACTGAGTTGTAGGGGAGAGACCAGTAACTGAGTTGTAGGGGGGAGACCAGTAACTGAGTTGTAGGGGGGAGACCATTAACAGTTGTAGGGGGGAGACCATTAACAGTTGTAGGGGGGAGACCAGTAACTGAGTTGAATGGGAGAGACCAGTAACTGAGTTGAATGGGAGAGACCAGTAACTGAGTTGTAGGGGGGAGAGCAAATCAAATTGATTTATATAGCCCTTCGTACATCAGCTGATATCTCAAAGTACTGTACAGAAACCCAGCCTAAAACCCCAAACAGCAAGCAATGCAGGTGTAGAAGCACGGTGGCTAGGAAAAACTCCCTAGAAAGGCCAAAACCTAGGAAGAAACCTAGAGAGGAACCAGGCTATGTGGGGTGGCCAGTCCTCTTCTGGCTGTGCCGGGTGGACATTATAACAGAACATGGCCAAGATGTTAAAATGTTCATAAATGACCAGCATGGTCGAATAATAGTAAGGCAGAACAGTTGAAACTGGAGCAGCAGCACAGTCAGGTGGACTGGGGACAGCAAGGAGTCATCATGTTAGGTAGTCCTGGGGCATGGTCCTAGGGCTCAGGTCCTCCGAGAGAGAGAAAGAAAGAAGGAGAGAATTAGAGAACGACACTTAGATTCACACAGGACACCTGAATAGGACAGGAGAAGTACTCCAGATATAACAAACTGACCCTAGCCCCCTGACACAAACTACTGCAGCATAAATACTGGAGGCTGAGACAGGAGGGGACTGGAGACACTGTGGCCCCATCCCTGACAGGGCTCAAACAGGAAGGATATAACCCCACCCACTTTGCCAAAGCACAGCCCCCACACCACTAGAGGATATCTTCTAACCACCAACTTACCATCCTGAGACAAGGCTGAGTATAGCCCACAAAGATCTCCGCCACGGCCCAACCCAAGGGGCGCCACCCCAGACAGGAAGATCACGTCAGTGACTCAACCGACGCACCCCTCCTAGGGACGGTATAGAAAGAGCCCCAGTAAGCCAGTCACTCAGCCCCTGTAATAGGGTTAGAGGCAGAGAATCCCAGTGGAAAGAGGGG
The DNA here is from genome assembly GCF_021184085.1 of Oncorhynchus gorbuscha. Classification (NCBI taxonomy): domain Eukaryota; kingdom Metazoa; phylum Chordata; class Actinopteri; order Salmoniformes; family Salmonidae; genus Oncorhynchus; species Oncorhynchus gorbuscha. The sequence continues at coordinate 8,490 of NW_025753346.1, forward strand.
AACCGGCCAGGCAGAGACAGCAAGGGCGGTTCGTTGCTCCAGAGAGCTCCGTCTCCACCTTCCCACTCCTCCTTAGCCAGACTACACGAACAAAGTGACCCACTAAAGAGATGACTCTTCAGTCAAAAATGAAGGAGACCAGTAACTGAGTTGAATGGGAGAGACCATAACTGAGTTGAGGGAGACCAGTAACTGAGTTAGTGTGAGACCAGTAACTGGAGCTTGTAGGGGAGACCAGTAACTGAGTTGTAGTGGAGACCAGCAACTGAGTGGGAGATGTAATAGCTGTAGAGACCAGCAAGGTTGTAGAGACCAGTAACTGAGTTCGCCAAGGGAAGCCAGCTAGGGAGAGACCGGTTGCCGTGGTCAGTTGCAGGTACGTTGTGTTCATCAGAACGCAGACGTTGATCAAAACTACGCTGTAGACGACTTGACAGCGGTAGCAGAAGGTGAACGTTGAAACATTTATTTTCAGATCTAATTCTCGTCATTTCGCGGCAAAATCACTGTCGGTGTGACAGAGGCGATATCATCAGCTCTCCGACAACGTGTGTTTTGGGACAGAGAGAGAGAGGCACCTTTTCATTATGGCGTTGGAGGAAATGCATACCTAGCGTGTGAGGAATATGTTTGCTGGACTCGTATGCTTGCCAGCTAATTCATATTGAGAAGGGGAAAAAAAACATATTTGGCTGGAGTTATGCTAAACCGTTTGCAATACCTTTAGCGTTACTTGCTGGCTCGCTACAGAGGTTAACTGGCTACAGAGGTTGACTGGCTACAGAGGTTGTCTGGCTACAGAGGTTGACTGGCTACAGAGGTTGACTAGCTACAGAGGTTGACTGGCTACAGAGGTTGACTGGCTACAGAGGTTGACTGGCTACAGAGGTTGACTAGCTACAGAGGTTGACTAGCTACAGAGGTTGACTAGCTACAGAGGTTGACTGGCTACAGAGGTTAACTAGCTACAGAGGTTGACTAGCTACAGAGGTTGACTAGCTACAGAGGTTGACTGGCTACAGAGGTTGACTAGCTACAGAGGTTAACTAGCTACAGAGGTTAACTAGCTACAGTAAAAGTTAGCTAGCTTCTGCCATCAGTTGTTTTGTTGTTGTTAGCATATATATATACTGGCATTTGAATAAAGGGAGTCCGGACACGGTAGACGCTTCTAAAAACCTACATTTAAATGTATGCGCTTGGAGCTCCATGATCAGAATACTATAGCTGAATTAACTGTCTCGACACGGCCTAACATGGCTTACCTCGGGTTGGAATTGCCCTCTTAAAGGAGATGCTACTTAACTTTTCCCAGTTGTTCCCCGTGGCAAAACGTTTTGCGACAGTGAGCTCTTCTTAACATGACCCAGGGTAGGGCCCTGCTTCACTCATCCTCTCCTCCTCCTCAGGTCTCCATGCTGCCCCATGCCACCGCCATGAAAGGTGGGGCTTGTCCTTTGTGTTCCAGGGTGCTGGCATGGCTGGTCCCTAGCTGTGCTGGGTCTGGGGTGTGTTGGGGCAACATGAGGGGTCAGAGGTGGGCTGGTTCCTCAGGGAGACAGGGCGCACTCTGACCTTGTGTCTCTCTCTCTCTCTCTCTCTGTGTAATTGTCACACCATGATAAATAGCTATGCCAACATTCTCACCCGCTGCACGGCAGGGCTGTCCACTCTGTCCTGAGGCAGATGGATCGTCCTTTGTGTTTGGTCACATCCACCGTAGCATTAATCTCCTCTCCATCCTGGTAAGAGACCAGCTCCGCGGTGGCCGCAGAACGACAGGCGACGGTGGTTAAACGCAGGGCTCAAGGCCCTCAGGTCGTTTGTGAGCGAGTGTTTGACGAGCACCACCCCGGAGAGATGATAGCCAAACAAGATGTTTAAATGCATACTGCTCCCATACCCTGCCTCTTTCACCTTGGAGAGGGATGGGGAGAGAGGGATGGAGGGAGAGAGGGATGGGGGGAGAGAGGGATGGGGGGAGAGAGGGATGGGGAGAGAGAGGGATGGGGGAGAGAGGGATGGGGGAGAGAGGGATGGAGGGGAGAGAGGGATGGAGGGGAGAGAGGGATGGGGGGAGAGAGGGATGGGGGAGAGGTGATGGGGAGAGAGGGATGGGGGAGAGAGGGATGGGGGGAGAGAGGGATGGGGGGAGAGAGGGATGGAGGGAGAGAGGGATGGAGGGAGAGAGGGATGGAGGGAGAGAGAGGGATGGAGGGAGAGAGGGATGGGGGAGAGAGGGATGGAGGGAGAGAGGGATGGAGGAGAGAGGATGGGGAGAGAGGGATGGAGGGGAGAGAGGATGGGGGAGAGAGGGATGGAGGGGAGAGAGGGATGGGGAGAGAGGGATGGGGGAGAGAGAGGGATGGGGGAGGGAGGGATGGC
>NW_025753347.1:0-10870 GCF_021184085.1 Oncorhynchus gorbuscha
CCATGGTATATTGGCCATATACCACAAACCCCTGAGGTGCCTTATTGCATATTACAAACTTGTTACCAATGTAATTAGAGCAGTAAAATAAATGTTTTGTCACATCCATGGTATGTGGTCTGACATACTCACAGCTGTCAGCCAATCAGCATTCAGGGCTCAAACCACCCAGTTTATAACAAAGTTGACTCGTGGAAAAGCAGATGAGGACATTTGGCTTGAAGGAAGGAAGAAATTATATAGTAAAAGCTGGAAAAGAGTGAATGTAAAGGAGGGAAAAAAACTCCCTACTGTCACGGTTTTCATATGGTGAAGGAGAGTCGGACCAAACTGCAGCGTGTATATTGCGATCCATGTTGAATCAAACAACGTAAACACAAATAAACAAACACTACAAAACCAATAAACAAAAACAGCCTATACTTGTGTCAACTAACACAGCACAATGCCATCAAGACACTCAGGACAATCACCCACAATACAACCAAAGAATATGGCTGCCTAAATATGGTTCCCAATCAAAGACGGTGCGAAAAGTGCAAATCAATCCCAGAACAACAGCAAAGGACCTGTAAAGATGCTGGAGGAAACAGGTACATTAAAAGCATCAATATTCTCAGTAAAACGAGTTCTATTTTGACATAACCTGAAAGGCCTCTCTGATGAAACAAAAATAGAAATGTTTGGCCATAATGACCAATGTTATGTTTGGAGGAAAACGGGAGGCTTGAAAGCCAAAGACACCATCGAACGTGATTCACAGGGGTGAAAGCATAATGCTGTGGGGGTGCTTTGCTGCAGGACGGACTGGTGCACTTCACAAAATAGATGGCACCATGAGGAAGGAAAATTATGTGGATATATTGGAAGCAACATCTCAAGACATCAGTCAGAAAGTTAAAGCTTGGTGGCAAATGGGTCTTCCAAATGGACAATGACGCCAAACATACTTCCAAAGTTGTGGCAAAATGGCTTAAGGACAACAAAGTCAAGGTATTGGAGTGGCCATCACAATGCCCTGACCTCAATCCCATAGAAAAGTTGTGGGTAGAACTGAAAAAGCATGTGCGAGCAAGGTGGCCTACAAACCTGACTCAGTTACACCAGCTCTGTCAGGAAGAATGGGCCAAAATTCACCCAACTTATTCTGGGAAACTTGTAGAAGGCTACCCGAAACGTTTGACCCAAGTTAAAGAATTTAAAGGGAATGCTACCAAATTCGAATTGAGTGTATATAAACTTCTGACCCACTGGGAATGTGATGAAAGAAATAAAGGCTGAAATGAATCATTCTCTCTACTATTATTCTAACATTTCACATTCTTCAAATAAAGTGTGATCCTAACTGACCTAAAACAGGGATTTTTTACTTGGATTAAATGTCAGGAATTGTGAAAAACTGAGTTTAAATGTATTTGGCTTAGGTGTATGTAAACTTCCGACTTCAAATGAATCTTGTAATGCTACTGAACTCTGACAGTTTCAGGATGTGATGGGAAACCAGGGGATCGCACTGAAACATATATCTCAGACATGATCTGAAATATGAAATGCTTTGCTCCAAAAACATCTATAGCGACATAAATCTCAGTATCGGCCAGATACACCAGTTTCAATGTTTTAAACATTGCCTATGATGTCCAAATAAATGTTTCAACCTTTCAAAGATGCATAGCCAAACCTCCCAGGCACATCAATACACACTCATAAAAATGAAAGCCTATCAAATGCTCTTTAAAACTATAAGTGCCTATTTCCCAGTCAGAGATTAGGCCTAATCCTGGACTAAATGCTCTTTCAATGGAGAATCTCCACTGAGAATGCCCTTTAGTCTTGGACTGGGCTTAATCGGTGTCTGGGAAGCCATCCTTAACAGTTTCCACATGGTAACTGCAAAGGTATAGCTAAGCCCTCTCATGTCGTTATTAACTCCTCTGGTACTTTCCAAAAAAAGGAGAACTGGATTTAAATGTCAGTTCCCTAAAATACATACACACAATGAAATCACTTGAACAGCGCTTTGCTTTCACCTTTCACCCTGTTCCTTTTGGTCAGGGTTATTACAGTGCAGCCAACTGACACCTAATTAGAGCACCATCTGCCTGCTTTTTCCCACCATGTTTAAACCTCAACAGCCATTTGATATGTTCCACTCCATACTTCTTTCTGTGGGAGAGGGAGAGGGATAGAGAACGAGAGCAAGAGAGAGATGCGCACACACACACGCACACGCACACACAGACACACACAGACACACACACACACACACACACAAGTCACCTACACACGAAGGCAGGCAGGCTTGGGGCATGTGTTTTGCAAAATAAAGTGGTGGTGGAGTAATTTGAAATTACAGAGTCAGTGATCTGTTAACAGGGAGGCCTCCAGTGATGTCAAACCCAGCACAGTGTTTGAAAGCTGGGCTACTGGGGACTTGCTGTCCCCCTAGCATAAACAAACCCGGTTGTCACCCAACCACAACAACACAACTGAAGAGTATAGGTTCCGGTTGGAGCGAGTGGTCGCATCTGCACGTCGCTCCAACGGGTAGTATAACTTTTTCATTACTTTTTCATTATATTTCATTATATCACAACGGTTTGATTTGTCTTATCTTAGCAATTTCTTCTCAGCTAGCTACATAGCCGTCTTTGTATCAAAGATAATTGCGTAATTATCGTATTTCGCCGTCCTAACGTAGTCTTCACTAGCCAGCTAGCTAACGTCCACTGATTAGCTGCACTGGAGAAACTGTTACACTCAACTGAACGACTTGATCAGTGTAGTGTTAGCTAGCTACATAGCTGTCTTTGCTGTCTTCGTATCATCGTATCATCGTATCCAAGATAATTGTGTTGTTTAGGTTTAGAGTGTGTAGTCTTAGAGTGATTATCTTAATTTACCGAGGTTAGCTAGCCAGCTTTGTCGTCCTTAACGTAGGTGACTCTGCTAGCTAGCCAACAGCTAGCCAACGCTAGCCAACGTCTTCTGTATAGAACTCAACTACCCGGTCGCATTCACAGGTTGTATCACATTTTCACTTCATTTTCATTACAGTACAACGGTTTGATTTGTTTGATTGTAGCTAGCTACTTAGCTAGCTACATAGCCAAATCTTTGTATCAAAGATAATTGTGTAGTCTAGAGCGATTTTCTAGGTTCGCTAGCCATCTATTGTCGTTCTTTTAACGCAACGTAACGTAAACAACACTGCTAGCTAGCCTGCTAGCCCCCGAATAGCAACACTGCAGAAACTATTACACTCAACGGAACGACTTGATTAGTGTAGTGTCAACAACGCACCCACTGCCAGCTGACCTACTTCAGCAGTACTGTATCATTTAATCATTTTAGTCAATAAGATTCTTGCTACGTAGCTTAACTTTCTGAACATTCGAGACGTGTAGTCCACTTGTCATTCCCATCTCCTTTGCATTAGCGTAGCCTCTTCTGTAGCCTGTCACTATGCGTCGGTTTATCCCTGTTCTCTCCTCTCTGCACAGACCATACAAACGCTCCTCACCGCGTGGCCGCGTGCCACCCTACTCTGGTGGTCCCAGCGCGCACGACCCCACGTGGAGTTCCAGGTCTCCGGTAGCCTCTGGAACTGCCAATCTGCGGTCAACAAGGCAGAGTTCATCTCAGCCCATGCCTCCCTCCAGTCCTCGACTTCTTGGCCCTGACGGAAACATGGATCACCACAGACAACACTGCTACTCCTACTGCTCTCTCTTCGTCCGCCCACGTGTTCTCGCACACCCCGAGAGCGTCTGGTCAGCGGGGTGGTGGCACCGGGATCCTCATCTCTCCCAAGTGGTCATTCTCTCTTTCTCCCCTTACCCATCTGTCTATCGCCTCCTTTGAATTCCATGCTGTCACAGTTACTAGCCCTTTCAAGCTTAACATCCTTATCATTTATCGCCCTCCAGGTTCCTCGGAGAGTTCATCAATGAGCTTGATGCCTTGATAAGCTCCTTTCCTGAGGACGGCTCACCTCTCACAGTTCTGGGCGACTTTAACCTCCCCCGTCTACCTTTGACTCTTTCCTCTCTGCCTCCTTCTTTCCCTCCTCTCCTCTTTTGACCTCACCCTCTCACCTTCCCCCCTACTCACAAGGCAGGCAATACGCTCGACCTCATCTTTACTAGATGCTGTTCTTCCACTAACCTCACTGCAACTCCCCTCCAAGTCTCCGACCACTGCCTTGTATCCTTTTCCCTCTCGCTCTCATCCAACACCTCCACACTGCCCCTACTCGGATGGTATCGCGCCGTCCCAACCTTCGCTCTCTCTCCCCCGTTACTCTCTCCTCTTCCATCCTATCATCTCTTCCCTCCGCTCAAACCTTCTCCCACCTATCTCCTGATTCTGCCTCCTCAACCCTCCTCTCCTCCCTCTCTGCATCCCTTGATTCTCTATGTCCCCTATCCTCCAGGCCGGCTCGGTCCTCCTCCCGCTCCGTGGCTCGATGACTCATTGCGAGCTCACAGAACAGGGCTCCGGGCAGCCGAGCGGAAATGGAGGAAAACCGCTCCCTGCGGACCTGGCATCCTTTCACTCCCTCCTCTCTACATTTTCCTCCTCTGTCTCTGCTGCTAAAGCCACTTTCTACCACGCTAAATTCCAAGCTTCTGCCTCCAACCCTAGGAAGCTCTTTGCCACCTTCTCCTCCCTCCTGAATCCTCCGCCCCCTCCCCCCTCCTCCCCTCTCTGCAGATGACTTCGTCAACCATTTTGAAAAGAAGGTCGACGACATCCGATCCTCGTTTGCTAAGTCAAACGACACCGCTGGTTCTGCTCACACTGCCCTACCCTGTGCTCTGACCTCTTTCTCCCTCTCTCTCCAGATGAAATCTCGCGTCTTGTGACGGCCGGCCGCCCAACAACCTGCCCGCTTGACCCTATCCCCTCCTCTCTTCTCCAGACCATTTCCGGAGACCTTCTCCCTTACCTCACCTCGCTCATCAACTCATCCCTGACCGTTGGCTACGTCCCTTCCGTCTTCAAGAGAGCGAGAGTTGCACCCCTTCTGAAAAAACCTACACTCGATCCCTCCGATGTCAACAATTACAGACCAGTATCCCTTCTTTCTTTTCTCTCCAAAACTCTTGAACGTGCCGTCCTTGGCCAGCTCTCCCGCTATCTCTCTCTGAATGACCTTCTTGATCCAAATCAGTCAGGTTTCAAGACTAGTCATTCAACTAAGACTGCTCTCCTCTGTATCACGGAGGCGCTCCGCACTGCTAAAGCTAACTCTCTCTCCTCTGCTCTCATCCTTCTAGATCTATCGGCTGCCTTCGATACTGTGAACCATCAGATCCTCCTCTCCACCCTCTCCGAGTTGGGCATCTCCGGCGTGCCCACGCTTAGTTGCGTCCTACCTGACAGGTCGCTCCTACCAGGTGGCGTGGCGAGAATCTGTCTCCTCACCACGCGCTCTCACCACTGGTGTCCCCAGGGCTCTGTTCTTGGCCCTCTCCTATTCTCGCTATACACCAAGTCACTTGGCTCTGTCATAACCTCACATGGTCTCTCTTATCATTGCTATGCAGACGACACACAATTAATCTTCTCCTTTCCCCCTTCTGATGACCAGGTGGCGAATCGCATCTCTGCATGTCTGGCAGACATATCAGTGTGGATGACGGATCACCACCTCAAGCTGAACCTCGGCAAGACGGAGCTGCTCTTCCTCCCGGGGAAGGACTGCCCGTTCCATGATCTCGCCATCACGGTTGACAACTCCATTGTGTCCTCCTCCCAGAGCGCCAAGAACCTTGGCGTGATCCTGGACAACACCCTGTCGTTCTCAACTAACATCAAGGCGGTGGCCCGTTCCTGTAGGTTCATGCTCTACAACATCCGCAGAGTACGACCCTGCCTCACACAGGAAGCGGCGCAGGTCCTAATCCAGGCACTTGTCATCTCCCGTCTGGATTACTGCAACTCGCTGTTGGCTGGGCTCCCTGCCTGTGCCATTAAACCCTTCAACTCATCCAGAACGCCGCAGCCCATCTGGTGTTCAACCTTCCCAAGTTCTCTCACGTCACCCCGCTCCTCCGTTCTCTCCACTGGCTTCCAGTTGAAGCTCGCATCCGCTACAAGACCATGGTGCTTGCCTACGGAGCTGTGAGGGGAACGGCACCTCAGTACCTCCAGGCTCTGATCAGGCCCTACACCCAAACAAGGGCACTGCGTTCATCCACCTCTGGCCTGCTCGCCTCCCTACCACTGAGGAAGTTCAGCTCCCGCTCAGCCCAGTCAAAACTGTTCGCTGCCCTGGCCCCCCCAATGGTGGAACAAACTCCCTCACGACGCCAGGACAGCGGAGTCAATCACCACCTTCCGGAGACACCTGAAACCCCACCTCTTTAAGGAATACCTAGGATAGGTTAAGTAATCCCTCTCACCCCACCCCCCCCCTAAGTTTTAGATGCACTATTGTTAAGTGACTGTCCCACTGGATGTCATAAGGTGATTGCACCAATTTGTAAGTCGCTCTGGATAAGAGCGTCTGCTAAATGACTTAAATGTAAATGTAAATGAATAGGAGAGCAGGCATAGCTTAAGAGTAGCTGTAGGGTCCTAAGGCTGTGTCGATGAAAGTGCCAGGTGGCTAACTCAAGTGCAATTGCTTTTATTTACTGGAGGATGTGTCCCAAAAGTATGTTCATTTAGGGATCAATTTGGGAATTTTGTTATCTCAGAGCTGCTTCACTTCTCAATGACCTTTTCATCAGTTATTACATTATACACCGAGTGTACAAAACATTAGGAACACCTGCTATTTTCATGACATAGACTGACCAGGTGAATCTTACAGTATAATCCCTTATTGATGTCACCTGTTAAATCCACTTCAGTGTTGATAAAGGGGAGACAGGTTATTAAAGAAGGATTTTTAAGCCTTGAGACAATTGCGACGTAGACTGTGTATGTGTGCCATTCGGATGGTGAATGTTTAAGTGCCTTTGAACTGGGTATGGTAGTAGGTGCCAGGTGCACCGGTTTGAGTGTGTCAAGAAGTGCAACGCTGATGCGTTTTCACACTAAACAGTTCCGTGTGTGTATCAAGAAACATCCACCACCCAAAGGACATCCAGCCAATTTGACACTGTAGGATGCATTGGAGTCAACATGGGCCAGCATCCCTGTGGAACGCTTTCCACACCTTGTACAGTCCATGCCCTGACGAATTGAGGCTGTTTTGAGGGCAAAATGGGGTGCAATTCAATATTAGGAAGGTGTTCTTAATGTTTTGTACACACAGTGTATATCTTTCCGTCTATTAGACCTCTGACAACTTTGAGTGTGTAGATGAAGTTAAACTTGAAGGCAAGAAATCTCAATATACAGTACAAAAGTGAATGGCTTTGTTATGTAGATTACAGCAGTTAAGGCCAACAATGCCAATGGCAATAAGTACACCCCAACTGACAGCTTTATTCTGTGTGTTCATTATGTTAACTTCCATCTCTTACCTTCCCAGTGGAAATGATCTCTTTGATAAATCCAATGGGAAATTCCAATTAGAAAATCTAATCCTTTCAACAAACACAGGGGATACAAACTAGGTGGAATGAATGTGTAAATGATTGGAGAGTGATGCGCAGTATAAGCAGACCTCATCTAGGATGCCAGTTCTAATGACTCATCTGACTCGAGAGCAGCTATCTAACAGCAGGAGAACATCTCAGTTTACCAGACAAGTCCACATCCAACTCTAGTGGTTTATCTATTTGCTGGAACTCGGAAGGGAAATCTCTCAGTTGTCATGTGCCTCCCGAGTGGCGCAGTGGTCTAAGGCACTGCATCGCAGTGGTAGCTGTGCCATTAGAGATTCTGGGTTAGAGTCCAGGCTTTGTCGCAGCCGGCTGTGACCGGGAGACCCATGGGGCGGTGCACAATTGGCCCAGTGTTGTCTGAGTTAGAGGAGGGTTGGGCCGGCAGGGATGTCCTTGTCCCATAGTGCACTAGTTACTCCTGTGGCAGGCCGGGCGCAGTGCACGTCGGGTGCAGTGCAGTGCATCTTTGTCCATTATGAGTGTGTATCCTTATTGCAATAATGAGAAAAACAAGAGGTTGAGGTATTTTGTAGTCTCAGGACATAATTTGCCTAACACTAATCCTGGAGGCAGGACTGAACGATAGAGACACACACAGAGCGAGAGACACAGAGAGAGAGACAGAGACAGAGAGAGAGACATCAGATTGATGTGCCAAGTGCAAAATCAAAATGGTCTATATTGTAAAAATGTATGATGTTTGTGTTGTTGCTTTTAGGTCTTGATTTAAGGTTAGGGTGATGCATTAGGGATAGTGTAATGAATTTCCTCCTCTTCTTCCGAAGAGGAGAGGCGAAACGGATCAGAGGACCAATGCGCGGCGTGGTAAGTGTCCATGGTTCTTTTTTAATACGTTAAGGTACACATGAACAACTGACTACAAAAAAAACAATAAATGTGCAAATTCAAAACAGTCCTATCTGGTGCAATCACAGAGACAGAAACAATCACCCACAAACACACAGTGAAACCCAGGCTACCTAAGTATGATTCTCAATCAGAGACAACTAATGACACCTGCCTCTGATTGAGAACCATACTAGGCTGAAACATAGAAATGCCCAAAACATAGAAAAACAAACATAGACTGCCCACCCAACTCACGCCCTGACCATACTAACTAAATACAAAACACAGGAAATAAAGGTCAGAACGAGACAGTACCCCCCCCCCCCAAAGGTGCGGACTCCGGCCGCAAAACCTTGACCTATAGGGGAGGGTCTGGGTGGGCGTCTATCCGCGGTGGCGGTTCTGGCGCGGGACGCGGACCCCACTTCACCATTGTCTTAGTCCGCCTTATTGTCCGCCTCCGTGGCTTTCTCACCATGGCAACCCCTTCTCAATGACCCCACTGGACAGAGGGCAGGGGCTCGGACAGAGGGCAGGGGCTCGGGACAGAGGCTCTGGCGCCTCTGGGCTGAGGGGCTCTGGCGTCTCTGGGCTGAGGGGCTCTGGCGCCTCTGGGCTGAGGGGCTCCGGCAGCGGCGCCGGGCTGAGGGGCTCCGGCAGCGGCGCCGGACAGGCGGGAGGCTCCGGCAGCGGCGCCGGACAGGCGGGAGCACCTGCAGGGAGGAGACAGAGAGACAGCCTGGTGCGTGGAGCTGCCACAGGAGGCAGCGGCGCCGGACAGGCGGGAGGCTCCGGCAGCGGCGCCGGACAGGCGACGGGAGGCTCCGGCAGCGGCGCTGGACAGGCGACCGGAGGCTCCGGCAGCGGCGCCGGACAGGCGGGACGCTCCGGCAGCGGCGCCGGACAGGCGGGACGCTCCGGCAGCGGCACCGGACAGGCGGGAGCACCTGCAGGGAGGGAGACAGAGAGACAGCCTGGTGCGTGGAGCTGCCACAGGAGGCAGCGGCGCCGGACAGGCGGGACGCTCCGGCAGCGGCGCCGGACAGGCGGGAGGCTCCGGCAGCGGCGCCGGGCTGAGGGGCTCCGGCAGCGGCGCCGGACAGGCGGGAGGCTCCGGCAGCGGCGCCGGACAGGCGGGAGGCTCCGGCAGCAGCGCCGGACAGGCGGGAGCACCTGCAGGGAGGAGACAGAGAGACAGCCTGGTGCGTGGAGCTGCCACAGGAGGCAGCGGCGCCGGACAGGCGGGAGGCTCCGGCAGCGGCGCCGGACAGGCGGGATGCTCCGGCAGCGGCGCCGGACAGGCGGGACGCTCCGGCAGCGGCGCCGGACAGGCGGGAGCACCTGCAGGGAGGAGACAGAGAGACAGCCTGGTGCGTGGAGCTGCCACAGGAACCACCAGGCTGGGGAGACCTTCAGGAGGCTTGGTGTTAAGAGGAGCCTGAAAGACCGGGCTGTGGGGGAGCACTGGAGCTCTGGTGCGCAACCTTGGCACCACTTCCCCAGGCTGGACAACTACTCTAGCCCGGACCCTCCAGAGTGCAGGCACAGGTTGAACCGGGCTGTGGGTAAGCACGGGAGATCTAGTGCTTACTACACGCACCTCTCCCTTAGGCTCCACTCCCACAGTTGCCCGGCACGAGCGGAGCGCAGGCAGAGGACGCACTGCACCCTCCCAGCGCACCGGAGACACAGCACGCAGAGCCGGCGCAGGATAACCTGGACCAAAACTGCGTACCGGCGACCAGACCCGCTGAGCAGGCACCATACGCCCTGGCTCAATGCCCACACTCGCATGGCACTGAGCTATGGACACGCACTGGCGACACCGTGCGCTTAACCGCATAACACGGTGCCTGACCAGTAATGCGCTGCTTATAATAAGCACGAGGCGTGAGCTCAGGTCTGCTACCTGGCTTAGTACCACACCTCGTGTGAAACCCCCCAAAAATTTTTTTGGGGCTGCCTCTCGTACCTGTCGCACTGCCGTGCTGGCTCCTCAGATTGCCGCCGCTCAGCTCTCGCTGCCTCCAGCTCTGCTTTGGGGCGGCGATTTTCCCCAGCCTGTGCCCAGGGTCCCTCTCCATTCAGTATCTCCTCCCATGTCCAGGAGTCCTGTGATGCTGGCCTCTGTTGTTGATGCTGCTGTTGCTGTCGTCGCTGTCCTTTACCACGCCGCTTGGTCCGATTTTGGTGGGTGATTCTGTAATGAATTTCCTCCTCTTCTTCCGAAGAGGAGAGGCGAAACGGATCAGAGGACCAATGCGCGGCGTGGTAAGTGTCCATGGTTCTTTTTAATACGTTAAGGTACAAGTCGCTTTGGATAAAAGCGTCTGCTAAATGGCATATATTATTATTATTATTATTATTACATGAACAACTGACTACAAAAAAAACAATAAATGTGCAAACTCAAAACAGTCCTATCTGGTGCAATCACAGAGACAGAAACAATCACC
>NW_025753348.1:0-5000 GCF_021184085.1 Oncorhynchus gorbuscha
TTATATAACAACATGTACAGACCTGTAGGGTAGATATAACAACATGTACAGACCAGTAGGGTAGATATAACAACCAGTAGGGTAGTAGACATACCAACCAGTAGGCAGATGGCAACAACATGTACAGACCAGTAGGATAGATATAACAACATGTACAGACCAGTAGGGTAGAGGTATAACAAACATGTACAGACACGTAGTATAGTATAACAACATGTACAGACCAGTAGGATAGATATAACAACATGTACAGACCAGTAGGGTAGAGGGTGAATACGTACAGACACGTGTATTTATTAACAACTAGTAGGGTAGATATAACAACATGTACAGACCAGTAGGATAGATATAACAACATGTACAGACTAGTAGGGTAGAGGGTGAATACGCATGTGACCAGTAGGATAGAGTGAACATAACAGGATAGACATGTACAGACCAGTAGGGTTTATATAACAACATGTACAGACCAGTAGGGTAGATATAACAACATGTCCAGACCAGTAGGGTAGATATAACAACATGTCCAGACCAGTAGGATTTATATAACAACACAGACCAGTAGGGTTTATATAACAACATGTGCAGACCAGTAGGGTTTATATAACATGTCCAGACCAGTAGGGTAGAGGGTGAATACATACAGACACACAGCGGCAGCTGTCCAGACCAGAGGTGATCCTGCTGGCAGATGCGGGACCGAGGATCCTATGAGTCTGAAACCAGGGTTACACTGGTAGACCACGGTGTCTCTGTATCCGAAGTTCTCCCCTATCGCCTGACCGTTCACAATCTGCTCCGGGATACCGCAGTGACCAGCTGGAGAGGGTGGGGGGGGGGGCAATCAATCAATCAATCAATCAATCGAATGTATTTTTTTTTTACAACAATATTTACTACGACGTGCAAAGTTAAACTCATGGGGCAAGTCTGAATGTCTGTTTCTTACGCATTCCCACTCTAGTTCCAGTGCTTTTGTATAGGAATATGGAGTCCAACTCTAGTGAAACGTAGTGCTTTGTATAGGGAATATGGAGTCCACTACTCTAGTGAAACTTGGTGCTTTGTGTAGGGAATATGGAGTCCACTACTCTAGTGAAACTTGGTGCTTTGTGTAGGGAATATGGAGTCCACTACTCTAGTGAAACATAGTGCTTTGTATAGGGAATATGGAGTCCACTACTCTAGTGAAACGTAGTGCTTTGTATAGGGAATATGGAGTCCACTACTCTAGTGAAATCTATATGTCCTCTATGTGTCCTCTATATGTCCTCTATGTATCCTCTTATATCCTCTATATGTCCTCTATATGTCATCTATTTAGCCTCTATGTATCCTCTATGTATCCTCTATATATATCCTCTATGTGTGTCCTCTATGTATCCTCTATGTATCCTCTTATATATCCTCTATATATCTTCTATGTCTCCTCTATGTATCCTCTATGTATCCTCCATATGTCCTCTATATATCTTCTATGTCTCCTCTATGTATCCTCCATATGTCCTCTATATCCTCTATATATCCTCTATATGTCCTCTATACATCCTCTATATGTCCTCTATGTGTCCTCTATATGTCCTCTATGTATCCTCTTATATCCTCTATATGTCCTCTATATGTCATCTATTTAGCCTCTATGTATCCTCTATGTATCCTCTATATGTCCTCTATATATCCTCTATATATCCTCTATGTCTCCTCTATGTGTCCTCTATGTATCCTCTATGTATCCTCTTATATATCCTCTATATATCCTCTATGTCTCCTCAATGTATCCTCTATGTATCCTCTATATGTCCTCTATGTATCCTCTATGTCACCTCTATGTATCCTCTATGTATCCTCTATGTATTCTCTATGTATCCTCTATGTATCCTCTATATATCCTCTATGTATTCTCTATGTATCCTCTATGTATCCTCTATGTCACCTCTATGTATCCTCTATGTCACCTCTATGTATCCTCTATGTATCCTCTTATATATCCTCTATATATCCTCTATGTCACCTCTATGTATCCTCTATGTATCCTCTACGTAGCCTCTATGTATCCTCTATATGTCCTCTATATATCATCTATGTCTCCTCTATGTATCCTCTATGTATCCTCTATGTATCCTCTATATATCTTTTACATACACTTTAGCCAAATACATTTAAACTCAGTTTTTCAAAAATTCCTGACATTTAATCCAAGTAAAAATGATAGTTTTAGGTCAGTTAGGATCGCCACTTTAATTTTAAGAATGTGAAGCGTCAGAATTAATAGTAGGGAGAATGATTTATTTCAGCTTGTATTTCTTTCATCACATTCCCAGTGGGTCAGAAGATTACATACACTCAATTAGTATTCGGTAGTATTGCCTTTAAATGATTTAACGTTCCACACGCTTCCCACAATAAGTTGGGGGAATTTTGGCCCATTCCTCTGGACAGAGCTGATGTAATTAAGTCAGGTTTGTAGGCCTCCTTGCTAGCACATGCTTTTTTCAGTTCTGCTTACACATTTTCTAATGGAGTTGAGGTCAGGGCTTTGTGATGACCACTCCAATACCCTTGACTTTGTTGTACTTAAGCCATTTTGCCACAACTTTGGAAGTATGCTTGGGGTCATTGTCCATCTGGAAGACCAATTTGCGACCAAAGATTTAACTTCCTGACTGATGTCTTGAGATGTTGCTTAAATATATCCACGTAATTTTCCTCCCTCATGATGCCATCTATTTTTGTGAAGTGCACCAGTCCCTCCTGCAGCAAAGCACCCCCACAACATGATGCTGCCACCCCGTGCTTCACGGTTGTGATGGTGTTCTTCGGTTTGCAAGCTTCCTTTTTCCTCCAAACATAACGATGGTCATTATGGCCAAACAGCTCTATTTTTGTTTCATCAGACCATTCATCAGACATTTCTCCAAACATACGATCTTTGTCCCCATGTGAGGTCCTTAGATGATGAACCAGATTGTGGAGGTCTACAATGTTGTTTCTGAAGTCTTTTCTTACCACCTCGATTTTTGATTTTCCCCACGACGTCAAGCAAAGAGGCACTGAGTTTGAAGGTAGGCCCAGAAATCAGGGTCTGTAGTGATGCCTGAGAAGCACCACTGTGTTGCCGTGACCAGGGTCTGTAGTGATGCCTAAGAAGCAACACTGTGTTGCTGTGACCAGGGTCTGTAGTGATGAGAAGCAACACTGTGTTGCTCGGCGGGACCAGGGTCTGTAGTGATGCCTGAGAAGCAACACTGTGTTGCCGTGAGCAGGGTCTATAGTGACGCCTGAGAAGCAACACTGCGCCACCTCGGGAGCCCCATCGAACCCCATTGAATATATGAACTGTTGAGTTCATATACCACTTGTATTGGTGTGGGAACCAATCACTACCACTATGAATGTGTCCTATACTACATCTCTCTCTCTACCTATCTTCCAAGCCTGTCTCTCCCACCCTATGAATGTGTCCTATACTGTACTCTCCCTCTCTACCTATCTTCCAAGCCCGTCTCTCCCACTACCACTATGAATGTGTCCTATACTGTACATCTCTCTCTCTCTACCTATCTTCCAAGCCTGTCTCTCCCACTACCACTATGAATGTGTCCTATATTGGCATATCTCTCTCTACCTATCTTCCAAGCCCCGTCTCTCCCACTACCACTATGAATGTGTCCTATACTGCACATCTATCTCTCTCTACCTATCTTCCAAGCCCCGTCTCTCCCACTACCACTATGAATGTGTCCTTTTACTGTGGCTAAGTGTGGAGTCCCTACCCAGGCATTGAGTCTCTGTGCCGCTCCACAGTCTGACAGCATGCACTCCCTCACGGTGGAGCCTCCACCAGGATGTATCCAGGGTTGCAGCTGAAGATGGCGGAGGCTCCAAAGGTAGTCTGAGTTCCAATCTTTCTCCCATTGGGAGGAGTGGGCAGCTCTCCACAGGAAATGACTGTAGTAAAGAAAAGAGAGAGACAGGGGTGAGACCAGAGACAGAGAGGAGAGCAGAGAGAAAGAGCGAGAGGGGAGACCAGAGAGAGAGAGACAGGGAGACCAGAGAGAGACAGACGGTGGAGTGCAGTGAGGAAGAGAGACAGACAGGGGAAATTAGAGAGAGAGAGAGAGAGAGAGAGAGGGGAGAGCAGAGAGGAGAGAGCAGAGAGAGAGAGAGAGAGAGAGAGAGAGAGAGAGAGAGAGAGAGGGGAAATCAGAGAGAGAGAGAGAGGGAAATCAGAGAGAGAGAGAGAGAGAGAGAGAGAGAGAGAGAGAGAGGGGGAAAGCAGAGAGAGAGAGAGAGAGAGGGGAGAGCAGAGAGAGAGAGACAGACAGGGAGAGCAGCGAGAGAGACAGGGAGAGCAGAGAGAGAGATCAGGGAGAGCAGAGAGAGAGAGAGAGAGACAGGGAGAGCAGAGAGAGAGATAGAGAGAGAGAGAGAGATAGAGGGGGAGGGGGATATAGAGAGAGAGAGAGAGAGAGAGAGAGAGAGAGAGAGAGAGAGAGAGAGAGAGAGAGAGAGAGAGAGAGAGAGAGACAGAGAGAGAGAGAGAGAGAGTGGGGAAATCAGAGAGAGAGAGAGAGACTGGGGAGAGCAGCGAGAGAGAGAGACAGGGAGATCAGAGAGAGAGAGACAGGGAGACCAGAGAGACAGACGGTGGAGTGCAGTGAGGAAGAGAGAGACAGACAGGGAAATTAGAGAGAGAGAGAGAGAGAGAGAGAGAGACAGGAGAGAGGGAGAGCAGAGAGAGAGAGAGAGAGAGAGAGAGAGAGAGAGAGAGAGAGAGAGAGAGAGAGGGGAAATCCTCAGAGAGAGAGAGAGAGAGAGGGGAAATCAGAGAGAGAGAGAGAGAGAGAGAGAGAGAGAGAGAGAGAGGGGGGAAAGCAGAGAGAGAGAGAGAGAGGGGGAGAGCAGAGAGAGAGAGAGACAGACAGGGGAGAGCAGCGAGAGAGACAGGGGAGAGCAGAGAGAGAGAGACAGGGGAGAGCAGAGAGAGAGAGAGAGAGACA
>NW_025753349.1:0-10866 GCF_021184085.1 Oncorhynchus gorbuscha
CAAGGAGTCCTACATTTACATTACATTTAAGTCATTTAGCAGACGCTCTTATCCAGAGCGACTTACAAATTGGTGCATTCACCTTATGACACCTTATGTCACTTTACAATAGTGCATCTAAATCTTAAGGGGGGGGGGGGTGAGAGGGATTACTTATCCTATCCTAGGTATTCCTTAAAGAGGTGGGGTTTCAGGTGTCTCCGGAAGGTGGTGATTGACTCCGCTGTCCTGGCGTCGTGAGGGAGTTTGTTCCACCATTGCGGGGCCAGGGCAGCGAACAGTTTTGACTGGGCTGAGCGGGAGCTGTACTTCCTCAGTGGTAGGGAGGCGAGCAGGCCAGAGGTGGATGAACGCAGTGCCCTTGTTTGGGTGTAGGGCCTGATCAGAGCCTGGAGGTACTGAGGTGCCGTTCCCTCACAGCTCCGTAGGCAAGCACCATGGTCTTGTAGCGGATGCGAGCTTCAACTGGAAGCCAGTGGAGAGAACGGAGGAGCGGGGTGACGGAGAGAACTTGGGAAGGTTGAACACCAGACGGGCTGCGGCGTTCTGGATGAGTTGAAGGGTTTAATGGCACAGGCAGGGGAGCCCAGCCAACAGCGAGTTGCAGTAATCCAGACGGGAGATGACAAGTGCCTGGATTAGGACCTGCGCCGCTTCCTGTGTGAGGCAGGGTCGTACTCTGCGGATGTTGTAGAGCATGAACCTACAGGAATGGGCCACCGCCTTGATGTTGGTTGAGAACGACAGGGTGTTGTCCAGGATCACGCTGGGAAGGTTCTTGGCGCTCTGGGAGGAGGACACAATGGGAGTTGTCAACCGTGATGGCGAGATCATGGAACGGGCAGTCCTTCCCGGGAGGAAGAGCAGCTCCGTCTTGCCGAGGTTCAGCTTGAGGTGGTGATCCGTCATCCACACTGATATGTCTGCCAGACATGCAGAGATGCGATTCGCCACCTGGTCATCAGAAGGGGGAAAGGAGAAGATTAATTGTGTGTCGTCTGCATAGCAATGATAAGAGAGACCATGTGAGGTTATGACAGAGCCAAGTGACTTGGTGTATAGCGAGAATAGGAGAGGGCCAAGAACAGAGCCCTGGGGGACACCAGTGGTGAGAGCGCGTGGTGAGGAGACAGATTCTCGCCACGCTACCTGGTAGGAGCGACCTGTCAGGTAGGACGCAATCCAGCGTGGGCCGCGCCGGAGATGCCCAACTCGGAGAGGGTGGAGAGGAGGATCTGATGGTTCACAGTATCAAGGCAGCCGATAGATCTAGAAGGATGAGAGCAGAGGAGAGAGAGTTAGCTTTAGCAGTGCGGAGCGCCTCCGTGATACAGAGGAGAGCAGTCTCAGTTGAATGACTAGTCTTGAAACCTGACTGATTTGGATCAAGAAGGTCATTCAGAGAGAGATAGCGGGAGAGCTGGCCAAGGACGGCACGTTCAAGAGTTTTGGAGAGAAAAGAAAGAAGGGATACTGGTCTGTAATTGTTGACATCGGAGGGATCGAGTGTAGGTTTTTTCAGAAGGGGTGCAACTCTCGCTCTCTTGAAGACGGAAGGGACGTAGCCAGCGGTCAGGGATGAGTTGATGAGCGAGGTGAGATAAGGGTGGATCGGCCAGGTAGTCCTGAGGCATGGTCCTAGGGTTCAGGTCCTCAGAGAGAGAGAAATAACAAAAGAAAGAGAGAAAGATAAAGAGAGAATTAGAGAGAGCATACTTAAATTCACACAGGACACCGGATAAGACAGGAGAAATACTCCAGATAGAACAGACTGACCCTAGCCCCCGACACAAATTACTACAGCATAAATACTGGAGGCTGAGACAGGAGGGGTCAGGAGACACTGTGGCCCCATCCGAGGATGGGATATAACCCCACCCACTTTGCCAAAGCACAGCCCCCACACCACTAGAGGGATATCTTCAACCACCAACTTACCATCCTGAGACAAGGCTGAGTATAGCCCACAAAGATCTCCCCCATGCACAACCCAAGGGGGGAAGGGGGTGCCAACCCTCACGTCAGTGACTCAATGATCGTGTGCTATCCATTCATGTTTTTGGTATTTTATTTTATATCTGAGAATTAACCAATGCTATCAGGCCAATCCCCGGTTGTGATTACAGATGTAATGGATGTGAAACGGCTAGCTTAGTTAGCGGTGGTACGTGCTAAATAGTTTTTCAATCGGTGACGCCACTTGCTCTGAGACCTTGAAGTAGTAGTTCCCCTTGCTCTGCAAGGGATGCGGCTTTTGTGGAGCGATGGGTAACGATGCTTCGTGGGTGACTGTTGTTGATGTGTGCAGAGGGTCCCTGGTTCGTGCGAGGGAACGGTCTAAAGTTATACTGTTACACAGACACCTGTGTGTGTCCTTTGACACTATATAAACTAGTCATTATAGCCGGATGAAGACAGCTTGTCTGTCTAAACGTTGGTTATTAGGTTGTTCAATTATTGCATCTAAACTCCTAAAGTGTGTGGCTCTCCTTTAATGTTTCAAGTGTTCTACCCCGTTAGCCACCACCTCGGTAAATTGGTGTGTGTTTCTTTCGCCTCTAGATTAATCTGTTACCTAGTACACAGCACCCTACCGACAAAAAAAAGCTCTTAATTAAACGATGCCGAATTATATATTTTTTCCTGACAGTGGTCAAAGACCCAAACAATATTACTTTGAATATAGCCAAAGCGAACGTGATAAGATAATTGTATCGGATTCCGGGGGTAATTATGATCTCTCGAAAGAACTGTTAAATTGATTTATGAGCCAGGGGAGAATGCATCTACATATAGTCAATCTTAGTGATTATGTGCGTCAAGGCATTATTCCACCCGGACTCAGGTGGCAAAAAGAACCATCACTGGGACAGCGCAGATTATTTCTGTGAGCGCTGGTGTGCCATCCTGAACAAATGCTCGATTGATTTAATGACATTATTTGTTGACCAGTTGAAAAAGATTTTATTGAAATGGACTGGCATATTCAATTAATTTATAAACTAACCAAGCGCTCCAGGACAAGTTGTCTAAAGAAATAAAGGAACTTAAAATAAAGAAATTCAACCAAAACAAAAAAGACAAGGCCGAGGACAAAGTATACTCCTGGAGAAACCCTGATAAAAGAGGTCCTCCTCTCCATGACAGACGCAGGAGGGAGGCCGCTTACATTCTATCCACCCCGGACTGACCTACAACCAGCGCCTCATCTGCTTCCAGTGCCAGTTTTTTTTTTATCCAACGAGAGACTGGGCCGATGGAAGCGGGGAGGTAGCCGCGGACATGCGCACCGACGAGATGCCGCACCCGACGGGGTAAGAAGAAACGACTACCAGAGGCAGAGGGAACCGTTCACACGGTCCCAGACCCCACGGGACTGAGTGTCTTCAATTTATCAAGCAATATATTGAGCCCTGCCCATATCTCCTTGCTTAATAGAGGGTCATATTTTGTGCCTAGAACTCAGTGAAACGATTTCGATGTTAAGGTAGACATGTTTAAGTTTTATTTTAGAAACATCCGTTTAAGGGAATACTTTAGCTCCCAGAATCGTGATATTTCTACTGAACACGTAGGTTGCTGACCTGCACATATTCCGACTCCTTTTAGAAGTAAAGTTATTTTGTACCTCCATTAAATCGCAATCACTCTATTGAGACATATTGCAGACTCGTTGAAAAAGAGATCGTTCATCTGCTTAAGAACAAACAGGAGTACATATCTTTCCATAATTGACCTAAGGATGAAAAACAAGTTTCGCTTGATTTACAATCCGATACGTCAGTCCTTAGCCGCCCTGCTGATAAGGGTGGGTCGGTTGTACAATCCGATACGTCAGTCCTTACCCGCCCTACTGATAAGGGTGGGTCGGTTGTACAATCCGATACGTCAGTCCTTAGCCGCCCTACTGATAAGGTTGGGTCGGTTGTACAATCCGATACGTCAGTCCTTACCCGCCCTACTGATAAGGGTGGGTCGGTTGTACAATCCGATACGTCAGTCCTTACCCGCCCTACTGATAAGGTGGGTCTGTTATGCTCATGGATAGGACTGTTTAAGTAAATTAGTTACACAAGAACGTTGCAAAATCTCCAGGGCGCCCCATTGCTGTAAAGGACACTAGCAGTATGATCTCTATCATTGAATCTCTTGATCCTCTCCCTGAGAATACCTTGTTAGTTACTTTTGATGTTGAGTCGTTATACATAATATTCCACACGAGGGCGGTATTGAAGCTATGGAACATTTTCTTCTGCACGTTACCCTAATGAACTACTTTCCAGTGCTGCATTATAACATTGTCTGAAATAGTACTCACACATAACTATTTCATGTTTCTAAATGATATCTTTGTTCAGACAAAGGGTACTGCTATGGGATCCCCCATGGCTCCTAACTATACTAATGTGTATGTGGGTTACATGGAGAAACAGTCCATGTTGAATCCTCTCAAATGTTTTCTTGCCTAACATCATTATTTGGTAAAGGTATATCGATTACATTTTTGTTTTATGGAGGGGTGATGCAAAACAGATCCAGGCATTCCATGCTTTTCTAACTCTTGTTCTGAGCATCTGAGATTTACTTTGCAATCTGACACGTCAAATCAGTTTCCTTGATCTTCTGTGAGGATAATGTTCTATACACAGCCTACTGATCGTTACAGTTTGTTGAGGGCTGATAGTTGTCACCCACTTCCCTTGAAAAACAGTTTGCCATACAGCCAATTCTGTCGGAAAAAAATGCAAAAAACAACCAGATTTCGACAGAAACATGGCTGAGACGCAAAGAAAATTAAAGGAGCGAAGGTACAAACATTGAGAAAATTCAAAACAAACCGAGATATTTTTCAAGGACAGTTTCGCAAAAAGAAGCATGCTTGCGTTCTAACTACGCGCCACGCAAAGTGCTTTGAACAAATTAAGGGAATCGTTCAAACATTGGCACATTCTAAACCCCCGATGACAGTATCGGTAATGTGTTTCAGGCGCTCCCTTGATCGTATTCTCACCGGGCAGAAATCAATTGGTAAACTCTGATTCTACCACAACGTCTATTTGCGCCCCCACTGGATGGAAACTACAAGTGTAATGGCTGTGCTCAATGCAATGGCACTTATAAATGTAGATCCTTTAAACACCCCCGAACAGGGAAACATATCCCTATCAAAGGTGTTATCACGTGCTCCACTAAGGCAGTTATTTATCTTATAAATTGTGCTTGTGGTAAAAATGATGTGGGTTAAACAAAGCGCAAATTAAAAGTACGAATCTCGGTGCATCGTAGCACCATTAGGTGCATCGATTTACCAGTAGCGGCTCACTTTTTGGAAGCAAACCACTCGATTTCGTCCCTAAATTATATCGACATCGAACATGTCACCCTCCCTAGGAGAGGGGGTGACCTCGACAATTTATTGTTAAAACGAGAGGCTGCTTGGATCTTTAATTAATTTAAAGACTCTTACTCCCTTCGGTCTCAACGTGGACTTTGATCTGAAGTCATTCTTGTGATTTTTCTGTTGTAAATGTTTGTAGGCCTATGTAGCCAAATTGTATCTATGATCGTATGCTATCCATTCATGTTTTTGGTATGTTATTTTTTATATCTGAGAATTAACCAATGATATTAGGCCACACCCGGGCATGATTACAGACACCTGTGTGTGTCCTTTGATACTATATAAACTAGTCACCCCGCAGTGTTTGTCATTATATCTTGATGAAGACAGCTTGTCTGTCGAAATGTTGGTTATTAGGTTATTAAATTATTGCAGCTGAGCTCCTAGAGTGTGCACTATAATGCTATTACACAATTTCTGATATATCACACGGCTTAACAAATTTAACAAAATAGGCCATGTCCCAAAATAAATGTAAAATGACAAGGGGGATTTGTTCATTTGAATTTTGTTTTATTATTTAAATGAATTACATCATTAAAGTCACTAGTGTGTCCTGTAATTGATGGTCTTATTGATTACTGTTCTCCTGGCAGCAGGATCACAGATTCGTCACGACAAAGACATGCTAAACTTTGTAACGTTCGTCGTAGGTGGAAGAAGAGAAGGACCAATGGGCAGCGTGGTAAGTGTCCATATTCTTTAATTAATAAAGTAATTGAACACAAACAATAAATAAAACAACAAACGAACGGTGCTGGAAAAACACGGAACAGAAAATAATCACCCACAACTCAAGGGTGAAAACAGGCTACCTAAGTATGGTTCTCAATCAGGGATAACGATTGACAGCTGCCTCTGATTGAGAACCATACCAGGCCAAACACAGAAATACCAAATCATAGAAAAACAAACATAGACAACCCACCCAACTCAAAATACTTTTCTATGGGGATCACGTGACCCTTGAACGAGACCCCCCGGACTCGAGTGTTAGCGACGGAAAAAGCCTCCAAGAAGAAGCTAGCTTCAGAAAAAGCTAGCGCCATTAGCCACGAGCAAGAGGACCCCCCCCCCCCCCCCCCCCCGAGGCCCAACCCCACACTCTGTCGAAGACATCCTTTCTGAGTTGAGATCCCAACATACAGAACTCAACATTAAATTAGATGCCATTAACTCTCAGATCAGTGTGATAGGGGGAAAGGTGACAATCCTGGAAAACGCTTTGCCTGACATCAACAACAAGATAACCATAAACGCGGGGCGCCTGGACGAGGCAGAGGGGCGAATCCTATCCATGGAAAACCTATTGACAGATGCCATGGAAACGATAGCATATGCTAAAAAGAAAATAGAGCTTCTGGTAGAGAAAACAGAGGACCTAGAAAACAGGGGGCGAAGGAATAGTTGTGTTCTATTAAATCTGGGTGAAAAAGATTAGGGAAACATGCCACTGATCCGCTACCTGCAGGACAAATTTCCTGAGTGGCTCCACCTGTCCACCGACAGGCCCATAGAACTCGAGAGAGCACACCGATCACTGAGGCCCCCACCAGCAGCCAGACAACCACCGCACCCAATCACCATACGTTTTCTGAGATTCACCGATAAGGAATGAGTCCTACAGGTGGCGAAAATCAACACCATCACAGTGGGAAACGCCAAACTCACTTTACACCAGGACCTGTCAGCTGGAATACGCCGAAAGCGCAGAGAGTTTGACGAGGTGAAGAAATACTCGATTGACCAAGGCATCTTCAGGGGATTCAAATCCCCAAACGAGCTGAGGATTCTTCACCAAGGATCCCTGCGACACTTCAAAACTCCAGAAGAGGCAAAACGTTTTTTTTTTTTTTTTGAAAGGCAATCCTGGTCAATGAGAAACGGACCAATGACTTAATGCGATTAATGCGATTACTAAAGAAGGTAACATATAGCCGATATCCAAAGACCCACCGCCCCGCTAAATGTCATTATAGCCGTCCAATTTATATTTATTTTCCTTTAGCTGAGAGGGATAGGCTCTATAGCCTAACCTAGGCCTACTAACGTTTCAGCCTACTTTTATTTCCCTTTTTATGTGTTGCTATTATTACTTGTGGTTCCCTATGTCCCCTGGAGGAGGTATATTTAGGCTGCGCTATTGATTTTATCTGGTCTGGACGGGGCTAAGTTGTCATTTACTCAATGCGGGGCGGAGAGGAGAGGATGAGGCATTTCTTTGGTGGGGAGCGGGAGACGTTGTGCATTGCTAACTGTTCATGTTTTTTTTCGGAACACAGAATTGAGACTCAGCGGGGGGGTAATAGATCCAACGGGATGTGTCAAGTTGTTTGGGAACTCGGCTGAGGTGTTCAGAGATTGTTATTTTATGTACACCATTTATTTTCCTTTTATGTGAACGCTGTAACTATTATCCACTTTTACCTAGAGATGACTTGCACTAAAGTTTGATTACTGTTCGATGACTAGTACCTTAAATCTATTGACATGGAACTGCCATGGTCTAGGTCATGCAATAAAACGGAAAAATATACTATGTGCTCTAAAAAAGGAATAAGCAGATATCGTGCTATTACAAGAGACGCACATCTGTGATGCCGAACATGCCAAACTCCGCAGAGCTTGGGTGGGACAGGTGTATTTCTCATCTTTCACAGTAGAGGTACAGCCATACTTATCCATAAGAATGTTCCATTCATAATTGACAAAAACATATCTGATCCGGAGGGGAGATTTATTTTGATAACTGGGTCAACCAATTACTATCTTAAACATATACGCCCCTAACACAGATACTCCTGCATTCATGTAAAAAATGATAACCCTTTTCAATGAGCATTGTGTTTCCTTTGGCATGGTGGCCAGAGATTTTAATTGTACCCTTAACCCAACCCTAGACAATTCATCTCAAGTCCCCTCCACAAATCCTAGATCTGCAAAGATGTTGAACTCTCTTACTAAAGAGATGGGACTGATAGATATCTGGAGAGAGACTAATAGCTCATCTATGGACTATACATACTATTCTAATGTCCATAATACCTACTCCTTTATAGATTACATTTTTATCCCAAAGAGTTCCATAAATTCAGCAAAGTGTACAATCGGACCCATAGCACTTTCAGATCACGCCTTTGTCCACCTCCGCTTTGACCTCTGCAAAAACAGCCCGAGGTCAAAGACTTGGAAATTCAACACCTCCATGTTATCAAATGAAGTGTTCCATACATTGGTAACTACATGGATAGACAACTACACACAAGACAACAAAGATTCTCCTGTTTCTCCGGCCACAATGTGGGACGCTGCTAAAGCCACACTAAGAGGTCATCTAATTGCATATGCTTACTCTAAGAAAAAAAGCAATGGAAGCACACAAGCTCAATCTCGAGAAGGAGCTGGAATGCTGTGAAAAAGTACATAAACAATCCCCAGACAGCACCTCCTGGAGTCAACTTAAAGCAGCCAAAGCCAAACTGAATTTGGACTACACTCGGGAGATAAAAAACATTTTCTTTACTAAACAGAAATACCATGAGTATAGCAATAGGCCTAGTAGATTGCTTGCTTACCCATTAAAAAAAGAGCATTCAGAGTGTAAAATCATGCCTATCCGAACAGCAGAGGACAAGGTCACAAAAAAAGATCAATTTAACTTTATGATTTTTACTGCAAACTATATACCTCTAAGAAAAAACACACAGAGGCAGAACTCCACTCCTTCCTAGAGGGAATCTCGCTACCTAAATTATCAGAGACCTACCAAGAAGATCTCAACTCCCCCTTCACTCCTGAGGAGGTCCTGGAGGCAATTACCTCCATGCCACCTAATAAGTCCCCAGGCCCAGATGGATTCCCCAGAGAGTTCTACAAAGCTTTTTGGCCCCAGCTCAGCCCTATCTTCATGCCAATGCTGGAGGATTTTTGCAAAAACGGAGTTCTCCCAGACTCAATGCACACAGCTCGCATTACAGTGTTACAGTGCTCAAAAAAGACAAGGACCCTCTATCCTGCTCGTCCTTCCGGCCCATAAGTTTGTTGGATTTCGACTACAAAATAATTACCAAATTGCTCGCCAAAAGAATAAACACTCTTCTTCCCAAAATAATACAAGCGGACCAAACTGGATTTATTAGAGACAGATACTCTTCTGATAACATTCGCCGTCTTTTTTGATATTATTGATCAAATAAACGCACAGAAGAACCCTGTCCTGCTGGCTTCACTGGATGCTGAGAAGGCGTTTGACAGGGTGGAGTGGAGCTTTCTGATTTCAGTCTTAGAAAAGTTCAATATGGGCCCAATTTTTTTTTATCACTATACTCTCATCCAAATGCCATGGTGACTACTAACGGACTGAACTCTGACAGATTGCCTCTGGAACGGAGCACAAGACAAGGGGGCTCACTGTCCCCCCTGCTCCACTTGTTGGGGGTGGAGCCTCTGGCAGAGTTTATATGGAGCAATCCAAGTATTATGGGTGTTTCTGCAGGCGGCCTGCAGCACAATATTTTGCTTTACGCGGATGATGTCTTGCTCTACATATCCAACCCTGAGGAATCCCTCCCATTTTAGACACAATTGCTCAGTATGCCAAGTTTTCAGGTTATAAGATACATTTGAACAAATCCACTGTCTGCCCTTTCAATATCACTCACCAGCTCTATGAAGACACGATGTCCTTTCCAATGGAAGACACAGGGGGTTTCAATACCTTGGGATCTTCATAACACCAGATCTGAATAGCCTTTTCAAGGAAAATTATCTTCCACTCCTGGATCGAATCAAGAATGATCTCCAAACCTGGATCTCCCTCCCAATTAGCTTAGTAGGAATAGTTTTCTTTTCAAAACAACTAACCAAAGCATCACCAAATGTATATGGGACAATAAAAAAACCTAGGATCAAGTTCTCCACTCTATCGAAACCTGAATCTAAGGGTGGTCTTGCCCTTCCCTCCTTTCAATTGTACTACTGGTCTGCCCAAATCCACAACATGCGAACATGGATCACAAACAGACAAGAGTCAACGTGGATTCAGATAGAAGCCCAATCCTGTGGTTCATTACCCCTAAGCTCAATTATATTCATTAATAACTTTAGTGAAGTGGGAAACAGCCAAAACCTTTTTGATTTACAGCACCCTACTAGCGTGGAGGGACTGTAAGAAATACGAATCAGCACCTTTTCAGACCTATTTCATCAGTAAACCACTACACTGAAATGAAGAGCTCTGCAGTGAATTCAATGTGCCAAGATCCCATTTAAAAAACATCTTTAAATTAGACATGTAATTTCCTCATTTACCTTCCAATAGGAGGTTTAGAACTCAGTTGAATGAAGTTGAAACCCTTCTTGTCACAGCACAATCCATTAAAGGCAAAATATCTTACATCTATAGACTCCTTTCTGAGAAAGGAGATTAATTACTCACGTCGGCCACGGAGAACGAGTGCTCGTAA
>NW_025753350.1:0-10865 GCF_021184085.1 Oncorhynchus gorbuscha
AAATATACTAGGAAAAGGTGACACATTATATTATACTGGGAACAAGGTGACAAATATACTAGGAAAAGGTGACACATTATATTATACTGGGAACAAGGTGACACATTATATTATACTGGGAACAAGGTGACACATTATATTATACTGGGAACAAGGTGACACATTATATTATACTGGGAACAAGGTGACACATTATATTATACTGGGAACAAGGTGACACATTATATTATACTAGGAACAAGGTGACACAGTATAGTATATTATAGTGGGAACAAGGTGACAGTACAGTATATTATACTGGGAACAAGGTGACACATTATATTATACTGGGAACAAGGTGACACAGTATAGTATATTATACTGGGAACAAGGTGACACAGTATAGTATATTATACTGGGAACAAGGTGACACATTATATTATACTGGGAACAAGGTGACACATTATATTATACTAGGAACAAGGTGACACAGTATAGTATATTATAGTGGGAACAAGGTGACAGTACAGTATATTATACTGGGAACAAGGTGACACATTATATTATACTGGGAACAAGGTGACACAGTATAGTATATTATACTGGGAACAAGGTGACACATTATATTATACTGGGAACAAGGTGACACAGTATAGTATATTATACTGGGAACAAGGTGACACAGTATATTATACTGGGAACAAGGTGACACAGTATATTATACTGGGAACAAGGTGACACATTATATTATACTGGGAACAAGGTGACACATTATATTATACTGGGAACAAGGTGACACATTATATTATACTGGGAACAAGGTGACACATTATATTATACTGGGAACAAGGTGACACATTACATTATACTGGGAACAAGGTGACACATTATATTATACTGGGAACAAGGTGACACAGTATATTATACTGGGAACAAGGTGACACAGTATAGTATATTATAGTGGGAACAAGGTGACAGTACAGTATATTATACTGGGAACAAGGTGACACATTATATTATACTGGGAACAAGGTGACACAGTATAGTATATTATACTGGGAACAAGGTGACACATTATATTATACTGGGAACAAGGTGACACAGTATAGTATATTATACTGGGAACAAGGTGACACAGTATATTATACTGGGAACAAGGTGACACAGTATATTATACTGGGAACAAGGTGACACATTATATTATACTGGGAACAAGGTGACACATTATATTATACTGGGAACAAGGTGACACATTACATTATACTGGGAACAAGGTGACACATTATATTATACTGGGAACAAGGTGACACAGTATATTATACTGGGAACAAGGTGACACAGTACAGTATATTATACTGGGAACAAGGTGACACAGTACAGTATATTATACTGGGAACAAGGTGACACAGTATATTATACTGGGAACAAGGTGACACATTATATTATACTGGGAACAAGGTGACACATTATATTATACTGGGAACAAGGTGACACATTATATTATACTGGGATCAAGGTGACACAGTACAGTATATTATACTGGGAACAAGGTGACACAGTATATTATACTGGGAACAAGGTGACACATTATATTATACTGGGAACAAGGTGACACAGTACAGTATATTATACTGGGAACAAGGTGACACGGTATATTATACTGGGAACAAGGTGACACGGTATATTATACTGGGAACAAGGTGACACATTATATTATACTGGGAACAAGGTGACACAGTACAGTATATTATACTGGGAACAAGGTGACACATTATATTATACTGGGAACAAGGTGACACATTATATTATACTGGGAACAAGGTGACACATTATATTATACTGGGAACAAGGTGACACATTATATTATACTGGGAACAAGGTGACACAGTATACTGGGAACAAGGTGACACATTATATTATACTGGGAACAAGGTGACACATTATATTATACTGGGAACAAGGTGACACAGTACAGTATATTATACTGGGAACAAGGTGACACAGTATATTATACTGGGAACAAGGTGACACAGTATATTATACTGGGAACAAGGTGACACGGTATATTATACTGGGAACAAGGTGACACGGTATATTATACTGGGAACGAGGTGACACATTATATTATACTGGGAACAAGGTGACACAGTACAGTATATTATACTGGGAACAAGGTGACACATTATATTATACTGGGAACAAGGTGACAGTACAGTATATTATACTGGGAACAAGGTGACAGTACAGTATATTATACTGGGAACAAGGTGACACAGTACAGTATATTATACTGGGAACAAGGTGACACAGTATATTATACTGGGAACAAGGTGACACAGTATATTATACTGGGAACAAGGTGACACAGTATATTATACTGGGAACAAGGTGACACAGTATATTATACTGGGAACAAGGTGACACAGTATATTATACTGGGAACAAGGTGACACAGTATATTATACTGGGAACAAGGTGACACAGTATATTATACTGGGAACAAGGTGACACAGTATATTATACTGGGAACAAGGTGACACAGTACAGTATATTATACTGGGAACAAGGTGACAGTACAGTATATTATACTGGGAACAAGGTGACAGTACAGTATATTATACTGGGAACAAGGTGACAGTACAGTATATTATACTGGGAACAAGGTGACAGTACAGTATATTATACTGGGAACAAGGTGACACAGTATATTATACTGGGAACAAGGTGACACAGTATATTATACTGGGAACAAGGTGACACAGTATATTATACTGGGAACAAGGTGACACAGTATATTATACTGGGAACAAGGTGACACAGTATATTATACTGGGAACAAGGTGACACAGTATATTATACTGGGAACAAGGTGACACAGTATATTATACTGGGAACAAGGTGACACAGTATATTATACTGGGAACAAGGTGACACAGTATATTATACTGGGAACAAGGTGACACATTATATTATACTGGGAACAAGGTGACACATTATATTATACTGGGAACAAGGTGACACATTATATTATACTGGGAACAAGGTGACACAGTATATTATACTGGGAACAAGGTGACACAGTATATTATACTGGGAACAAGGTGACACAGTATATTATACTGGGAACAAGGTGACACAGTATATTATACTGGGAACAAGGTGACACAGTATA
This sequence comes from Oncorhynchus gorbuscha, assembly GCF_021184085.1. Lineage (NCBI taxonomy): Eukaryota > Metazoa > Chordata > Actinopteri > Salmoniformes > Salmonidae > Oncorhynchus > Oncorhynchus gorbuscha. Next base: position 3,152 of record NW_025753350.1, read on the forward strand.
TTATACTGGGAACAAGGTGACACATTATATTATACTGGGAACAAGGTGACAGTACATTATATTATACTGGGAACAAGGTGACACAGTACAGTATATTATACTGGGAACAAGGTGACACGGTATATTATACTGGGAACAAGGTGACACATTATATTATACTGGGAACAAGGTGACACATTATATTATACTGGGAACAAGGTGACACATTATATTATACTAGGAACAAGGTGACAGTACAGTATATTATACTGGGAACAGGGTGACACATTATATTATACTGGGAACAAGGTGACACAGTATACTGGGAACAAGGTGACAGTACATTATATTATACTGGGAACAAGGTGACACAGTACAGTATATTATACTGGGAACAAGGTGACACAGTACAGTATATTATACTGGGAACAAGGTGACACATTATATTATACTGGGAACAAGGTGACACATTATATTATACTGGGAACAAGGTGACACAGTATATTATACTGGGAACAAGGTGACACAGTATATTATACTGGGAACAAGGTGACACATTATATTATACTGGGAACAAGGTGACACAGTATATTATACTGGGAACAAGGTGACACATTATATTATACTGGGAACAAGGTGACACATTATATTATACTGGGAACAAGGTGACACAGTATATTATACTGGGAACAAGGTGACACAGTATATTATACTGGGAACAAGGTGACACATTATATTATACTGGGAACAAGGTGACACAGTATATTATACTGGGAACAAGGTGACACAGTATATTATACTGGGAACAAGGTGACACAGTACAGTATATTATACTGGGAACAAGGTGACACATTATATTATACTGGGAACAAGGTGACACATTATATTATACTGGGAACAAGGTGACACATTATATTATACTGGGAACAAGGTGACACGGTATATTATACTATAAAAGTATGCATTTCCTATTCGTCTAGTGACAAGGACTTGACAGTTTTGAGATGACAGCATGCGTTTTCTCATCACAAATATTTTCCAGTTATGAATTTGATGCTTGTGTAAAAATATTTCACTGCCAAAGTAGTTCAATTGATATATATTGTGACACACCCCCTAAACTCAAAACATGCCAAATAATGCCTAGCAGATGGGGAACACAAGCTCCCAATATTACCAGCCTGATAGTCAGTTAGTCAGTTGTCTGCCTTACATTCACAAACAGCATTGAGTAATTGGTCTATACGTTACTCTTACATTGTAAATGTCATCAACGCCTACTGGATGACAACTTGTTTTTAACCGGGACAGAATCATTTATAATCCCCTTATTGTATGGGACACTTTTAAACGTGCCTTCAGAGGCCCTGCAATTCAGTACTCATCTATAAAACAACTATTATTTAGGTCAGAAGAGCTCATATTAACAAGGAAAATGGAAAGACTAACAGAACAGTTAGATGGCAATAAAAACTATCGTAAAGGCACAGAATAAGTTAGAGGAAAAACAACAAGAAATGGAGGAACTTATTCAAGACAGATCCAATAAAACGAACAGGATGGAATATGGGGAGAAATGCACCAATTCCTTTTTCTAATCTTCCGCATAGAAATGCTACCAAAAAGAATTTACTAAAACTTTTTGCAAATGGAGTCACCCATAATTCACCAAACCATGTTGAAAGACGAAGCAAAGGACTTTAAGCATACGTTTTGTCATCTCCGCAGACCAGTGGTAGTATACTATATAGTATCTCCGCTAACCAAAGTTCATTGTTTCTATTCATAAAAATGTACAGAAAGACTCATGTGAAGGCCTAATTACAGAGGAGGAACTTCTATGTGCAATTAAAGCCTGCAAGTCTGGGGAAACTCCAGGCCTGGATGGCACACCAGTGGAGGTTTATAGCTTTTTTTCATGTACTCAGAGGTCCGTTATTAGTATGTTTTAACCACTCTTCTAAAAATGGTAGATGATCAGATACTCAACGAAAAGGTTTGATTGAATTATTACTGAAACGGGACCCAGGTGGTAAAGATCCAGTCTATTTAAAATAAATTTGAGGGCCCGTTACACTTCAGTGTTGTGAATCAAAAATTCTAGCGACATGCTTCGCGCATAGAATTAAAAAGGTGTTGACCGATATTATTCATCCTAATCAGACAGGTTCTTTACATGGACTATATATTTAGAGATAATATAAGACAAGTACTGGAAACAATAGAACACTATGAACAATTTGGGAAACCAGGCCCGGTATTCATAGCTGACTTTGAAAAGGCTTTTGATAAAGTACGACTGGAGTTTATATATAAATGCCTTGGATATAAACATTTTGGTGAATCTCTTAGACAATGGGTTGAAGTTAAGTGTAGCAACTAACAGGTGTAAAATATGAATTAATGGCTACTTATCAAAGTATTAAACAGTCTAGAGGAGTAAAACAAGGTTGTCCACTATCGGCATACCTATTTATTATCTCCTCTGTGTCTCTAGGTGTTGAGGAGCACTGACCCTCTCCTCTGTCTCTAGGTGTTGAGGAGCACTTGACCCTCTCCTCTGTGTCTCTAGGTGTGAGGAGCACTGACCCTCTCCTCTGTGTCTCTAGGTGTTGAGGAGCACTGACCCTCTCCTCTGTGTCTCTAGGTGTTGAGGAGCACTGACCCTCTCCTCTGTGTCTCTAGGTGTGAGGAGCACTGACCCTCTCCTCTGTGTCTCTAGGTGTTGAGGAGCACTGACCCTCTCCTCTGTGTCTCTAGGTGTTGAGGAGCACTGACCCTCTCCTCTGTGTCTAGGTGTGAGGAGCACTGACCCTCTCCTCTGTGTCTCTAGGTGTGAGGAGCACTGACCCTCTCCTCTGTCTCTAGGTGTTGAGGAGCACTGACCCTCTCCTCTGTGTCTCTAGGTGTGAGGAGCACTGACCCTCTCCTCTGTGTCTCTAGGTGTGAGGAGCACTGACCCTCTCCTCTGTGTCTCTAGGTGTTGAGGAGCACTGACCCTCTCCTCTGTGTCTCTAGGTGTGAGGAGCACTGACCCTCTCCTCTGTGTCTAGGTGTGAGGAGCACTGACCCTCTCCTCTGTGTCTCTAGGTGTTGAGGAGCACTGACCCTCTCCTCTGTGTCTCTAGGTGTGAGGAGCACTGACCCTCTCCTCTGTGTCTCTAGGTGTTGAGGAGCACTGACCCTCTCCTCTGTGTCTCTAGGTGTTGAGGAGCACTGACCCTCTCCTCTGTGTCTAGGTGTGAGGAGCACTGACCCTCTCCTCTGTGTCTCTAGGTGTTGAGGAGCACTGACCCTCTCCTCTGTGTCTCTAGGTGTTGAGGAGCACTGACCCTCTCCTCTGTGTCTCTAGGTGTGAGGAGCACTGACCCTCTCCTCTGTGTCTCTAGGTGTTGAGGAGCACTGACCCTCTCCTCTGTGTCTCTAGGTGTTGAGGAGCACTGACCCTCTCCTCTGTGTCTCTAGGTGTTGAGGAGCACTGACCCTCTCCTCTGTGTCTCTAGGTGTGAGGAGCATGCACAGTACAGATATCCAGTGGTCTGCCATCTTGAGTTGGGGCTATGCTGACAACATGCTGAGGCTGAAGAGCAAACAGAGTGAACCGCCCATCAACTTCATACAGTGCTCTCCACTCCACCAGGTAAACTACTGTACCTTTAATATCACTACATACAGTGCTCTCCACTCTACCAGGTAAACTACTGTACCTTTAATATCACTTCATACAGTGCTCTCCACTCCACCAAGTAAACTACTGTACCTTTAATATCACTTCATACAGTGCTCTCCACTCTACCAGGTAAACTACTGTACCTTTAATATCACTTCATACAGTGCTCTCCACTCTACCAGGTAAACTACTGTACCTTTAATATCACTTCATACAGTGCTCTCCACTCCACCAGGTAAACTACTGTACCTTTAATATCACTAAACCCTCAATGTATATTTACATTTACATTTACATTTAAGTAATTTAGCAGACGCTCTTATCCAGAGCGACTTACAAATTGGTGCATTCACCTTATGACATCCAGTGGGACAGTCACTTAACAATAGTGCATCTAAAACTTAGGGGGGTGGGGTGAGAGGGATTACTTAACCTATCCTAGGTATTCCTTAAAGAGGTGGGGTTTCAGGTGTCTCCGGAAGGTGGTGATTGACTCCGCTGTCCTGGCGTCGTGAGGGAGTTTGTTCCACCATTGGGGGCCAGGGCAGCGAACAGTTTTGACTGGGCTGAGGCGGGAGCTGTACTTCCTCAGTGGTAGGGAGGCGAGCAGGCCAGAGGTGGATGAACGCAGTGCCCTTGTTTGGGTGTAGGGCCTGATCAGAGCCTGGAGGTACTGAGGTGCCGTTCCCCTCACAGCTCCGTAGGCAAGCACCATGGTCTTGTAGCGGATGCGAAACTTCAACTGGAAGCCAGTGGAGAGAACGGAGGAGCGGGGTGACGTGAGAGAACTGGGAAGGTTGAACACCAGACGGGCTGCGGGGCGTTCTGGATGAGTTGAAGGGGTTTAATGGCACAGGCAGGGAGCCCAGCCAACAGCGAGTTGCAGTAATCCAGACGGGAGATGACAAGTGCCTGGATTAGGACCTGCTCCGCTTCCTGTGTGAGGCAGGGTCGTACTCTGCGGATGTTGTAGAGCATGAACCTACAGGAACGGGCCACCGCCTTGATGTTAGTTGAGAACGACAGTTTGTTGTCCAGGATCACGCCAAGGTTCTTGGCGCTCTGGGAGGAGGACACAATGGAGTTGTCAACCGTGATGGCGAGATCATGGAGCGGGCAGTCCTTCCCGGGAGGAAGAGCAGCTCCGTCTTGCGAGGTTCAGCTTGAGGTGGTGATCCGTCATCCACACTGATATGTCTGCCAGACATGCAGAGATGCGATTCGCCACCTGGTCATCAGAAGGGAAAGGAGAAGATTAATTGTGTGTCGTCTGCATAGCAATGATAAGAGAGACCATGTGAGGTTATGACAGAGCCAAGTGACTTGGTGTATAGCGAGAATAGGAGAGGGCCAAGAACAGAGCCCTGGGGACACCAGTGGTGAGAGCGCGTGGTGAGGAGACAGATTCTCGCCACGCCACCTGGTAGGAGCGACCTGTCAGGTAGGACGCAATCAAGCGTGGGCCGCGCCGGAGATGCCCAACTCGGAGAGGGTGGAGAGGAGGATCTGATGGTTCACAGTATCGAAGGCAGCCGATAGATCTAGAAGGATGAGAGCAGAGGAGAGAGAGTTAGCTTTAGCAGTGCGGAGCGCCTCCGTGATACAGAGGAGAGCAGTCTCAGTTGAATGACTAGTCTTGAAACCTGACTGATTTGGATCAAGAAGGTCATTCAGAGAGATAGCGGGAGAGCTGGCCAAGGACGGCACGTTCAAGAGTTTTGGAGAGAAAAGAAAGAAGGGATACTGGTCTGTAATTGTTGACATCGGAGGGATCGAGTGTAGGTTTTTTTCAGAAGGGGTGCAACTCTCGCTCTCTTGAAGACGGAAGGGACGTAGCCAACGGTCAGGGATGAGTTGATGAGCGAGGTGAGGTAAGGGAGAAGGTCTCCGGAAATGGTCTGGAGAAGAGAGGAGGGATAGGGTCAAGCGGGCAGGTTGTTGGGCGGCCGGCCGTCACAAGACGCGAGATTTCATCTGAGAGAGAGGGGAGAAAGAGGTCAGAGCACAGGGTAGGGCAGTGTGAGCAGAACCAGCGGTGTCGTTTGACTTAGCAAACGAGGATCGGATGTCGTCGACCTTCTTTTCAAAATGGTTGACGAAGTCATCTGCAGAGAGGGAGGAGGGGGGGGAGGGGGCGGAGGATTCAGGAGGGAGGAGAAGGTGGCAAAGAGCTTCCTAGGGTTAGAGGCAGATGCTTGGAATTTAGCGTGGTAGAAAGTGGCTTTAGCAGCAGAGACAGAGGAGGAAAATGTAGAGAGGAGGGAGTGAAAGGATGCCAGGTCCGCAGGAGGCGAGTTTTCCTCCATTTCCGCTCGGCTGCCCGGAGCCCTGTTCTGTGAGCTCGCAATGAGTCATCGAGCCACGGAGCGGGAGGGGAGGACCGAGCCGGCCTGGAGGATAGGGGACATAGAGAGTCAAGGGATGCAGAGAGGGAGGAGAGGAGGGTTGAGGAGGCAGAATCAGGAGATAGGTGGGAGAAGGTTTGAGCGGAGGGAAGAGATGATAGGATGGAAGAGGAGAGAGTAGCGGGGGAGAGAGAGCGAAGGTTGGGACGGCGCGATACCATCCGAGTAGGGGCAGTGTGGGAGGTGTTGGATGAGAGCGAGAGGGAAAAGGATACAAGGCAGTGGTCGGAGACTTGGAGGGAGTTGCAATGAGGTTAGTGGAAGAACAGCATCTAGTAAAGATGAGGTCGAGCGTATTGCCTGCCTTGTGAGTAGGGGGAAGGTGAGAGGGTGAGGTCAAAGAGGAGAGGAGTGGAAAGAAGGAGGCAGAGAGGAAAGAGTCAAAGGTAGACGTGGGGAGGTTAAAGTCGCCCAGAACTGTGAGAGGTGAGCCGTCCTCAGGAAAGGAGCTTATCAAGGCATCAAGCTCATTGATGAACTCTCCGAGGAACCTGGAGGGCGATAAATGATAAGGATGTTAAGCTTGAAAGGGCTAGTAACTGTGACAGCATGGAATTCAAAGGAGGCGATAGACAGATGGGTAAGTTGACCGCAGATTGGCAGTTCCAGAGGCTACCGGAGACCTGGAACTCCACGTGGGTCGTGCGCGCTGGGACCACCAGAGTAGGGTGGCCGCGGCCCACGCGGTGATGAGCGTTTGTATGGTCTGTGCAGAGAGGAGAGAACAGGGATAAACAGACACATAGTTGACAGGCTACAGAAGAGGCTACGCTAATGCAAAGGAGATTGGAATGACAAGTGGACTACACGTCTCGAATGTTCAGAAAGTTAAGCTACGTAGCAAGAATCTTATTGACTAAAATGATTAAAATGATACAGTACTGCTGAAGTAGGCCAGCTGGCAGTGGGTGCGTTGTTGACACTACACTAATCAAGTCGTTCCGTTGAGTGTAATAGTTTCTGCAGTGTTGCTATTCGGGGGCTAGCAGGCTAGCTAGCAGTGTTGTTTACGTTACGTTGCGTTAAAAGAACGACAATAGATGGCTAGCGAACCTAGAAAATCGCTCTAGACTACACAATTATCTTTGATACAAAGACGGCTATGTAGCTAGCTAAGTAGCTAGCTACGATCAAACAAATCAAACCGTTGTACTGTAATGAAATGAAGTGAAAATGTGATACTACCTGTGAAGTGCGACCGGGTAGTTGAGTTCTATACAGAAGAGCGTTGGCTAAGCGTTGGCTAGCTGTTGGCTAGCTAGCAGAGTCACCTACGTTAAGGACGACAAATAGCTGGCTAGCTAACCTCGGTAAATTAAGATAATCACTCTAAGACTACACACTCTAAACCTAAACAACACAATTATCTTGGATACGATGATACGAAGACAGCAAAGACAGCTATGTAGCTAGCTAACACTAAACTAATCAAGTCGTTCAGTTGAGTGCAAAAGTAATAGTTTCTCCAGTGCAGCTAATCAGTGGACGTTAGCTAGCTGGCTAGTGAAGACTACGTTAGGACGGCGAAATACGATAATTACGCAATTATCTTTGATACAAAGACGGCTATGTAGCTAGCTGAGAAGAAATTGCTAAGATAAGACAAATCAAACCGTTGTGATATAATGAAATATAATGAAAAAGTTATACTACCCGTTGG
>NW_025753351.1:0-10861 GCF_021184085.1 Oncorhynchus gorbuscha
CAAATCAAATCCTCTAACTGATATGATCACACACATACACACACACACACAGGCTCATTCCTCAAATCAAATCCTCTAACTAATATGATCATGTGGAGTGAATGTGATTGAACTCAAATGCTGATATAGTGGGAAATTATTTGATTTAAAATACATTAGAATCAAAACTGAAAGAGCTTTGTCATCCAGCACCACCTAGAGACACCCTGTGGAGTATTACATCTTGTACCAGCACCACCTAGACCCTGTGGGTATTACATCTTGTACCAGCACCACCTAGACACCTAGACCCTGTGGGTATTACATCTTGTACCAGCACCACCTAGACCCTGTGGGTATTACATCTTGTACCAGCACCACCTGGACACCTAGACCCTGTGGGTATTACATCTTGTACCAGCACCACCTAGACCCTGTGGGTATTACATCTTGTACCAGCACCACCTAGACACCTAGACCCTGTGGGTATTACATCTTGTACCAGCACCACCTAGACACCTAGACCCTGTGGGCATTACATCTTGTACCAGCACCACCTAGAGACACCCTGTGGGTATTACATCTTGTACCAGCACCACCTAGACACCTAGACCCTGTGGGTATTACATCTTGTACCAGCACCACCTAGACACCTAGACCCTGTGGGTATTACATCTTGTACCAGCACCACCTAGACCCTGTGGGTATTACATCTTGTACCAGCACCACCTAGACACCTAGACCCTGTGGGTATTACATCTTGTACCAGCACCACCTAGAGACACCCTGTGGGTATTACATCTTGTACCAGCACCACCTAGAGACACCCTGTGGTTATTACATAATAATAATAATAATAATAATATATGCCATTTAGCAGACGCTTTTATCCAAAGCGACTTACAGTCATGTGTGCATACATTCTTGTACCAGCACCACCTAGAGACACCCTGTGGGTGTTACATCTTGTACCAGCACCACCTAGAGACACCCTGTGGGTATTACATCTTGTACCAGCACCACCTAGACAGGACGGTATCTCTCCAGGAACAGGTTTGGAGATAAAACCTACAGGAGGGTAATTCTCCAGGAACAGGGTTGGAGTTCAAACCTACAGGAGGGTATTTCTCCAGGAACAGGGTTGAAGTTCAAACCTACAGGAGGGTAGCTCTCCAGTAACAGCACTCTGGAGCAGGTTTTCATCAAGGATCTCTCTGTACTTTGCTTCATGCATCTTTCCCTCATCCTGACTAGTCTCCCAGTCCCTGCCTCTGAAAAACATCCACACATCATGATCAAATCAAAGTTTATTTGTCACGTGAGCCGAATACAACAGGTGTAGACCTTACAGTGAAATGCTTACAGATGCTGCCACCATCATGCTTCACCGTAGGGATGGTGCCAGGTTTCCTCCAGGCGTGAAGCTTGACATGCAGGCCAAAGAGTTAAATCTTGGTTTCCTCATACCAGAGGATCTTGTTTCTCATGGTCTGAGAGTCCTTTAGGTACCTTTTGGCAAACTCAAGCGGGCTGTAATGTGCCTTTTACTGAGGAGTGGCTACCGTCTGGCCACTCTACCATAAAGGCCTGATTGGTGGAGTGCTGCAGAGATGGTTGTCCTTCTGGAAGGTTCTCCCATCTCCACAGAGGAACTCTGGAGCTCTGTCAGAGATCATCAGGTTCTTGGTCAAGGCCAGAGTGACCATCGGGTTCTTTACATTTCCATTTACATTTAAGTCATTTAGCAGACGCTCTTATCCAGAGCGACTTACAAATTGGTGCATTCACCTTATGACATCCAGTGGAACAACCACTTTACAATAGTGCATCTAAATATTTTAAGGGGGGGTGAGAAGGATTACTTTATCCTATCCTAGGTATTCCTTAAAGAGGTGGGGTTTCAGGTGTCTCCGGAAGGTGGTGATTGACTCCGCTGTCCTGGCGTCGTGAGGAGTTTGTTCCACCATTGGGGAGCCAGAGCAGCGAACAGTTTTGACTGAGCTGAGCGGGAACTGTACTTCCTCAGTGGTAGGGAGGCGAGCAGGCCAGAGGTGGATGAACGCAGTGCCCTTATTTGGGTGTAGGGCCTGATCAGAGCCTGGAGGTACTGAGGTGCCGTTCCCCTCACAGCTCCGTGAGGCAAGCACCATGGTCTTGTAGCGGATGCGAGCTTCAACTGGAAGCCAGTGGAGAGCGGAGGAGCGGGGTGACGTGAGAGAACTTGGGAAGGTTGAACACTAGACGGGCTGCGGCGTTCTGGATGAGTTGTAGGGGTTTAATGGCACAGGCAGGGAGCCCAGCCAACAGCGAGTTGCAGTAATCCAGACGGGAGATGACAAGTGCCTGGATTAGGACCTGCGCCGCTTCCTGTGTGAGGCAGGGTCGTACTCTGCGGATGTTGTAGAGCATGAACCTACAGGAACGGGCCACCGCCTTGATGTTAGTTGAGAACGACAGTTTGTTGTCCAGGATCACGCCAAGGTTCTTAGCGCTCTGGGAGGAGGACACAATGGAGTTGTCAACCGTGATGGCGAGATCATGGAACGGGCAGTCCTTCCCCGGGAGGAAGAGCAGCTCCGTCTTGCCGAGGAGTTCAGCTTGAGATGGTGATCCGTCATCCACACTGATATGTCTGCCAGACATGCAGAGATGCGATTCGCCACCTGGTCATCAGAAGGGGGAAAGGAGAAGATTAATTGTGTGTCGTCTGCATAGCAATGATAGGAGAGACCATGTGAGGTTATGACAGAGCCAAGTGACTTGGTGTATAGCGAGAATAGGAGAGGGCCTAGAACAGAGCCCTGGGGGACACCAGTGGTGAGAGCGCGTGGTGAGGAGACAGATTCTCGCCACGCCACCTGGTAGGAGCGACCTGTCAGGTAGGACGCAATCCAAGCGTGGGCCGCGCCAGAGATGCCCAACTCGGAGAGGGTGGAGAGGAGGATCTGATGGTTCACAGTATCAGAAGGCAGCCGATAGGTCTAGAAGGATGAGAGCAGAGGAGAGAGAGTTAGCTTTAGCGGTGCGGAGCGCCTCCGTGATACAGAGAAGAGCAGTCTCAGTTGAATGACTAGTCTTGAAACCTGACTGATTTGGATCAAGAAGGTCATTCTGAGAGAGATAGCGGGAGAGCTGACCAAGGACGGCACGTTCAAGAGTTTTGGAGAGAAAAGAAAGAAGGGATACTGGTCTGTAGTTGTTGACATCGGAGGGATCGAGTGTAGGTTTTTCAGAAGGGGTGCAACTCTCGCTCTCTTGAAGACGGAAGGGACGTAGCCAGCGGTCAGGGATAAGTTGATGAGCGAGTTGAGGTAAGGGAGAAGGTCTCCGGAAATGGTCTGGAGAAGAGAGGAGGGGATAGGGTCGAGCGGGCAGGTTGTTGGGCGGCCGGCCGTCACAAGACGCGAGATTTCATCTGGAGAGAGAGGGAGAAAGAGGTCAGAGCACAGGGTAGGGCAGTGTGAGCAGAACCAGCGGTGTTGTTTGACTTAGCAAACGAGGATCGGATGTCGTCGATCTTCTTTTCAAAATGGTTGACGAAGTCATCTGCAGAGAGGGAGGAGGGGGAGGGAGGAGGATTCAGGAGGGAGGAGAATGTGGCAAAGAGCTTCCTAGGGTTAGAGGCAGATGCTTGGAATTTAGAGTGGTAGAAAGTGGCTTTAGCAGCAGAGACAGAGGAGGAAAATGTAGAGAGGAGGGAGTGAGAGGGAAAAGGATACAAGGTAGTGGTCGGAGACTTGGAGGGGAGTTGCAATGAGGTTAGTGGAAGAACAGCATCTAGTAAAGATGAGGTCGAGCGTATTGCCTGCCTTGTGAGTAGGGGGAAGGTGAGAGGGTGAGGTCAAAGAGGAGAGGAGTGGAAAGAAGGAGGCAGAGAGGAATGAGTCAAAGGTAGACGTGGGGAGGTTAAAGTCGCCCAGAACTGTGAGAGGTGAGCCATCCTCAGGAAAGGAGCTTATCAAGGCATCAAGCTCATTGATGAACTCTCCGAGGGGACCTGGAGGGCGATAAATGATAAGGATGTTAAGCTTGAAAGGGCTGGTAACTGTGACAGCATGAAATTCAAAGGAGGCGATAGACAGATGGGTAAGGGGAGAAAGAGAGAATGACCACATGGGAGAGATAAGGATCCCTATGCCACCACCCCGCTGACCAGAAGCTCTCGGGGTGTGCGAGAACACGTGGGCGGACGAAGAGAGAGCAGTAGGAGTAGCAGTGTTATCTGTGGTGATCCATGTTTCTGTCAGTGCCAAGAAGTCGAGGGACTGGAGGGAGGCATAGGCTGAGATGAACTCTGCTTTGTTGGCTGCAGATCGGCAGTTCCAGAGGCTACCGGAGACCTGGAACTCCACGTGGGTCGTGCGCGCTGGGACCACCAGATTAGGGTGGCAGCGGCCACGCGGTGTGGAGCGTTTGTATGGTCTGTGCAGAGAGGAGAGAACAGGGATAGACAGACACATAGTTGACAGGCTTCACCTCCCTGACCAAGACCCTTCTTCCCTGATTGCTCAGTTCTAGGAAGAGTTTTGGTGGTTCTAAATATCTTCCATTTAAGAATGATGGAGGCCACTTTGTTTTTGGGGACCTTCAATGCTGCAGAAATGTTTTGGTATCCTTCCCCAGATCTGTGCCTCGACACAATCCGGTCTCAGACCTCTACGACATTACCTTCGACCTCATGAAAATCCACTGTCAACTTGTGGGACCTTATATAGACAGGTATGTGCCTTTCCAAATCATTCTCCCATCAATTGAATTGACCACAGAGGGACTCTAATCAAGTTGTAGAAACATCTCAAGGATGATCAATGGAAACAGGATGCACCTGAGCTCAATTTCATGTCTCACAGCAAAGGGTCTGAATAATTATCTAAACAAGGAATTATTTTTTTCTTTATTTTTGCAAAAATATATAAAAACCTGTTTTTGCTTTGTCATTCAAATCAAATGTATTTGTCACATACACATGGTTAGCAGATGTTAATGCGAGTGTAGCGAAATGCTTCTGCTTCTAGTTCCGACAATGCAGTGATAACCAACAAGTAATCTAACTAACAATTCCAAAACTACTGTCTTATACACAGTGTAAGGGGATAAAGAATATGTACATAAGGATATATGAATGAGTGATGGTACAGGGCAGCATACAGTAGATGGTATCGAGTACAGTATATACATATGAGATGAGTATGTAGACAAAGTGGCATAGTTAAAGTGGCTAGTGATACATGTATTACATAAGGATGCAGTCGATGATGTAGATACATACATAGTATATACATATGCATATGAGATTAATAATGTAGGAAGTAAGTAACATTATATAAGGTAGCATTATTTTAAAGTGGCTAGTGATATATTTACATCATTTCCCATCAATTCCCCATTATTAAAATGGCTGGAGTTGGGTCAGTGTCAATGACAGTGTGTTGGCAGCAGCCACTCAGTGTTAGTGGTGGCTGTTTAACAGTCTGATGGCCTTGAGATAGAAGCTGTTTTTCAGTCTCTGTCCCAGCTTTGATGCACCTGTACTGACCTCGCCTTCTGGATGATAGCGGGGTGAACAGGCAGTGGTTCGGTGGTTGATGTCCTTGATGATCTTTATGGCCTTCCTGTAACAACAGGTGGTGTAGGTGTCCCTGGAGGGCAGGTAGTTTGCCCCAGTGATGCGTTGTGCAGTCCTCACTACCCTCTGGAAGCCTTGCACGGTTGAGGCGGAGCAGTTGCCGTACCAGGCGGTGATACAGCCCGCCAGGATGCTCTCGATTGTGCATCTGTAGAAGTTTGTGAGTGCTTTTGGTGACAAGCCAAATTTCTTCAGCCTCCTGAGGTTGAAGAGGCGCTGCTGCGCCTTCTTCACAACGCTGTCAGTGTGAGTGGACCAATTCAGTTTGTCTGTGATGTGTATGCCGAGGAACTTAAAACTTGCTACCCTCTCCACTACTGTTCCATCGATGTGGATAGGGGGGTGTTCCCTCTGCTGTTTCCTGAAGTCCACAATCATCTCCTTAGTTTTGTTGACGTTGAGTGTGAGGTTATTTTCCTGACACCACACTCCGAGGGCCCTCACCTCCTCCCTGTAGGCTGTCTCGTCGTTGTTGGTAATCAAGCCTACCACTGTTGTGTCGTCCGCAAACTTGATGATTGAGTTGGAGGCGTGCGTGGCCACGCAGTCGTGGGTGAACAGGGAGTACAGGAGAGGGCTCAGAACGCACCCTTGTGGGGCCCCGTGTTGAGGATCAGCGGGGAGGAGATGTTGTTGCCTACCCTCACCACCTGGGGCGGCCCGTCAGGAAGTCCAGTACCCAGTTGCACAGGGCGGGGTCGAGACCCAGGGTCTCGAGCTTGATGACGAGCTTGGAGGGTACTATGGTGTTGAATGCCGAGCTGTAGTCGATGAACAGCATTCTCACATAGGTATTCCTCTTGTCCAGGTGGGTTAGGGCAGTGTGCAATGTGGTTGAGATTGCATCGTCTGTGGACCTATTTGGGCGGTAAGCAAATTGGAGTGGGGCTAGGGTGTCAGGTAGGGTGGAGGTGATATGGTCCTTGACTAGTCTCTCAAAGCACTTCATGATGACGGAAGTGAGTGCTACGGGGCGGTAGTCGTTTAGCTCAGTTACCATAGCTTTCTTGGGAACAGGAACAATGGTGGCCCTCTTGAAGCATGTGGGAACAGCAGACTGGTATAGGGATTGATTGAATATGTCCGTAAACACACTAGCCAGCTGGTCTGCGCATGCTCTGAGGGCGCGGCTGGGGATGCCGTCTGGGCCTGCAGCCTTGCGAGGGTTAACGCGTTTAAATGTCTTACTCACCTCGGCTGCAGTGAAGGAGAGACCGCATGTTTTCGCTGCAGGCCGTGTCAGTGGAACTGTATTGTCCTCAAAGCGGGCAAAAAAGTTATTTATCTATATCTATGGGATATTGTGATGTCATTATGTGATATTGTGATGTCATTATGGGGTATTGTGATGTCTTTATGGGATATTGTGATGTCGTTGTGGGATATTGTGTGTAGATTGATGAGGACATTTTTATTTATTTAATCCATTTACAATATGGCTGTAACATAACGAAATGTGTGGGAAAAGTCAAGGGTCTGAATACTTCTCCGAATTCACTGTATGTTGTGGTTGGTTAGGTAATTGGCGTGCCCGTGTGTTACGGTACCAAAAGAGGTGCACTCAATTTACTCCGTTTGGGGCCCGTTCCCGTCCTGACACACACACACACAGGCGTCATGCCCTTCCCCCTCAGATTTGTCTGTTAAAAATGTAATAATAATAATAACTGTTGTTTCTCTGTCATACTATTAACTACCCAGCACTTTGAAGTGAGAAGTCTTTGGCTAAGCCCAGATAGGTTTACAACCTCCCATCCTCATAACTATACCCAGCACTTTGATGAAGAGTCTTTAGCTAGCCCAGATAGGTTCCCAACCTCCCATCCTCATAACTAGCTGCAGCACTTTGATGAAGAGTCTTTAGCTAGCTTAGATAGGTTCCCAACCTCCCATCCTCATAACTAGCTACCCAGCACTTTGATGAAGAAAGTCTTTAGCTAGCCCAGATAGGTTCCCAACCTCCCATCCTCATAACTAGCTGCCCAGCACTTTGATGAAGAAGTCTTTAGCGCTAGCCCAGATGGGATTCGCCTCCCCATCCTCATAACTAGCTGCAGCACTTTGATGAAGAAGTCTTTAGCTAGCCCAGATAGGTTCCCAACCTCCCATCCTCATAACTAGCTACCCAGCACTTTGATGAAGAAGTCTTTAGCTAGCCCAGATAGGTTCCCAACCTCCCATCCTCATAACTAGCTACCCAGCACTTTGATGAAGAAGTCTTTTTAGCTAGCCAGATAGGTTCCCAACCTCCCATCCTCACTAGCTACCCAGCACTTTGATGAAGAAGTCTTTAGCTAGCCCAGATGGTTCCCAACCTCCCATCCTCATAACTAGCTACCCAGCGCTTTGATGAAGAAGTCTTTAGCTAGCCCGAATGGGTTCCCAACCTCCCATCCTCATAACTAGCTACCCAGCACTTTGATGAAGAAGTCTTTAGCTTCTAGCCCAGAGGTACCCAACCTCCCATCCTCATAACTAGCTACCCAGCGCTTTGATGAAATAGTCTTTAGCTAGCCCAGATAGGTTCCCAACCTCCCATCCTCATAACTAGCTACCCAGCGCTTTGATGAAGAAGTCTTTAGCTAGCCCAGATGAGGTTCCCAACCTCCCCATCCTCATAACTAGCTACCCAGCGCTTTGATGAAGAAGTCTTTAGCTAGCCAGATAGGTTCCCAACCTCCCATCCTCATAACTAGCTACCCAGCGCTTTGATGAAGGACTCTTTAGCTAGCCCGAATGGGTTCCCCACTCCCATCCTCATAACTAGCTACCCAGCACTTTGATGAAGAAGTCTTTAGCTAGCCAGATAGGTACCCAACCTCCCATCCTCATAACTAGCTACCCAGAAGCCATTTCAGGCTAAAGTCAAGTTAGGTAGCTAGCTTGTCTAACTGTCTTAGTTGGCCTCCCCTGCTGGCAACCAATAACTAAATGTACTAAATAGTTGTGCCTCCCCCTCCTAATATTGAGTTGTGCCCCCCCATTTTGCCCTCAGAACAGTCTCAATTTGTCAAGGCATGGACTCTACGAGGGATGCTGGCTCATGTCGACTCCAAAGCTTTCCACCGTTGTATCAAGTTGGCTGGATGTAATTTGGGCGGTAGACAATTATTGACACACGTGGTGAACTGTTGAGTGTTAAAAAACACAAACGCAGCAGCGTTATCAGCTCAAACCGGTGCGTCTGACACCTACTACCCTGTTCAAAGGCCCATAGTACCATACCCTGTTCAAAGGCACCTACTACCAGACCCTGTTCAAAGGCACCTACTACCATACCCTGTTCAAAGGCCCATAGTACCATACCCTGTTCAAAGGCACCTACTACCATACCCTGTTCAAAGGCACCTACTACCATACCCTGTTCAAAGGCACCTACTACCAGACCCTGTTCAAAGGCACCTACTACCATACCCTGTTCAAAGGCACCTACTACCATACCCTGTTCAAAGGCACCTACTACCATACCCTGTTCAAAGGCACCTACTACCATACCCTGTTCAAAGGCCCATAGTACCATACCCTGTTCAAAGGCACCTACTACCATACCCTGTTCAAAGGCCCATAGTACCATACCCTGTTCAAAGGCACCTACT
The DNA here is from genome assembly GCF_021184085.1 of Oncorhynchus gorbuscha. Classification (NCBI taxonomy): domain Eukaryota; kingdom Metazoa; phylum Chordata; class Actinopteri; order Salmoniformes; family Salmonidae; genus Oncorhynchus; species Oncorhynchus gorbuscha. The sequence continues at coordinate 9,202 of NW_025753351.1, forward strand.
ACCATACCCTGTTCAAAGGCACCTACTACCATACCCTGTTCAAAGGCACCTACTACCAGACCCTGTTCAAAGGCACCTACTACCATACCCTGTTCAAAGGCACCTACTACCATACCCTGTTCAAAGGCACCTACTACCATACCCTGTTCAAAGGCACCTACTACCATACCCTGTTCAAAGGCCCATAGTACCATACCCTGTTCAAAGGCACCTACTACCATACCCTGTTCAAAGGCACCTACTACCATACCCTGTTCAAAGGCACCTACTACCAGACCCTGTTCAAAGGCACCTACTACCATACCCCTGTTCAAAGGCACCTACTACCATACCCTGTTCAAAGGCACCTACTACCATACCCTGTTCAAAGGCACCTACTACCATACCCCTGTTCAAAGACACCTACTACCATACCCTGTTCAAAGGCCCATATTACCATACCCTGTTCAAAGGCACCTACTACCATACCCTGTTCAAAGGCACCTACTACCATACCCTGTTCAAAGACACCTACTACCATACCCTGTTCAAAGGCCCATATTACCATACCCTGTTCAAAGGCACCTACTACCATACCCTGTTCAAAGGCACCTACTACCATACCCTGTTCAAAGGCACCTACTACCATACTCCTGTTCAAAGGCACCTACTACCAGACCCTGTTCAAAGGCACCTACTACCATACTCCTGTTCAAAGGCACCTACTACCAGACCCTGTTCAAAGGCACCTACTAACATACCCTGTTCAGAGGCACCTACTACCATACCCTGTTCAAAGGCACCTACTACCATACCCCTGTTCAAAGGCACCTACTACCATACCCTGTTCAAAGGCACCTACTACCATACCCTGTTCAAAGGCACCTACTACCATACCCTGTTCAAAGGCACCTACTACCAGACCCTGTTCAAAGGCATCTACTACCATACCCTGTTCAAAGGCACCTACTACCAGACCCTGTTCAGAGGCACCTACTACCATACCCTGTTCAGAGGCACCTACTACCATACCCTGTTCAGAGGCACCTACTACCATACCCTGTTCAGAGGCACCTACTACCAGACCCTGTTCAGAGGCACCTACTACCAGATCCTGTTCAGAGGCACCTACTACCAGACCCTGTTCAAAGGCACCTACTACCAGACCCTGTTCAAAGGCACCTACTACCATACCCTGTTCAAAGGCACCTACTACCATACCCTGTTCAAAGGCACCTACTACCATACCCTGTTCAAAGGCACCTACTACCATACCCTGTTCAAAGACACCTACTACCATACCCTGTTCAAAGGCCCATATTACCATACCCTGTTCAAAGGCACCTACTACCATACCCTGTTCAAAGGCACCTACTACCATACCCTGTTCAAAGGCACCTACTACCAGACCCTGTTCAAAGGCACCTACTACCAGACCCTGTTCAAAGGCACCTACTACCAGACCCTGTTCAAAGGCACCTACTACCAGACCCTGTTCAAAGGCACCTACTAACATACTCCTGTTCAGAGGCACCTACTACCATACCCTGTTCAAAGGCACCTACTACCATACCCTGTTCAAAGGCACCTACTACCAGACCCTGTTCAAAGGCACCTACTACCATACCCTGTTCAAAGGCACCTACTACCATACCCTGTTCAAAGGCACCTACTACCAGAC